>NC_041054.1:31230739-31418239 GCF_900634775.1 Gouania willdenowi | reverse complement strand
ATCTCAGCTGAACAATGTCGGCACACTGCCCTTGTTTTATCCAAGGGTTGCACCGAAATGAAAATATGAGACCGAAGCTGAATAAAGTATAAACGCTTGGTCGAGTATGTCCCAATCTAATCACGTGATCGGAAATCAGGCCTGATCACATGGTTTCAAACTCAATCGGAATCGGACATTATCTCCCGATCAGGACTCTGATATATATGTATATTTATTATCATTTTAGGGGAGGGCAGTATACCGGTTCATACCAAATACCGGTATATATTTTTGTTATGATATACATTTTTAATATATCATCATACCGGTATATTAATTACACAACGTTCAGAACGCTGTGACGCGTAAACAGTAGCACTCTGGTTACCAAGGTTATGGTGTAAATGGATCAGAAAGCTCTAAAGCTCCAGAAATAGTAGAACATGATGACACAGCAGAAGTTGTGTCAAAAAGAGGAGGAGCCCTGTCTGTTGTTTAGTCAGCAGAACAAGTTGGATGCAGAGCGGAGGTGGAGAGAGACACAAGTTCTCAGACGTTTGTCAATAAAGGAGTTCAACATCAGGTAAGTCATGTCGTGTCTCCGTAGGTGATGATGTGGATGGTAAAAAAGAGGTGTAGTGTGGAAAAAAGGTCATTGATGAAACTGGCTCGCATAATAATACAAAGTTTATTAAAACAAGCAGAATCAAAACCCAGGGCAAAAACATAAACCCTGGAAGAACAAAGGAGGGCAAATCATGTTCTGAGGCAAAAACAGGAGAACTGGAGACAGCAGTTCAGTGAGAGCAACCGGGGTCAGATCATGCTCTGAAGAAATCCAGCTCGGCAATCACATATATGGACTGATGAGAAATTTTAATCCCAACAGGTGGACCCCAAGCTTTAGCTTTTAAGGCAGAGAAGGAAAGCAACAAATGTTCTTTACGGTGGTAAAACCCCGGTGCATCAGCAGAGTAGCACAAGAATTGGCAACTTCCACAATTGACAGGCAATAAACATCCCAACAGCAGAGCTACAGAAATAACTGGTTTGGATTGTAATTGTGTTAAAGCCACCTGTTGAAGGCCTATACTCAGCTTTTAAGTGAAAAGGTGTATAGCATAAATGAACATCATATTAAGCAGTGTCACGCCCTCTGGCTCGGAAGCCAGGTAGTGCGGTCTCCAAGAAACCAAGAAGCTGATTTTCATCAATAACTTCAAAGCACTTTGAGTTTTAATTAGATAACATTATTTAATGTATGAGTGAAATTAAACATGATGCACGAGTTTCCATTAGGGATGCACCCAAATGATTTTTTTTGACCGAAACTGAAACACCAAAATACATTTTTATGCAAATTGTTATTCCCCCATTGCATTTCTGGCTCTGAATTTGTACTAATCACTCAAATTAAAACATTGCAATTGTATACATTAATATTAATGCCTAAAAGAATAAATCAATTAAAAATATGAAAATGTTTATTTAGCAAGGACTTTCCAACAATGCACAATATAAAATAAAATAATCAAAAGTTTAATCTGACCCCACTCATACATTAAATAATATTGTACAGGCCTATAACTGACTGAGCTGTTGGAAGAGAGTCACATTAAATATGTTATCTAATTAAAACACAAAGTGCATTGCAGCTATTAATGAAAATCAGCTTCTTGGTTTTATTTATTATCCAAACATCTAATGCACGCACAGCTCTGTGTGACCGCGCTGTTCACGTCATCTCAACATTGCTACAGTTTGTTTTACGTGTTCTTTTGTTGTAGTGAACTGCCGTGAAGTGTCTAAATGCATGTGCGTGCACAGTGTGTTGATGCACTGATGCATATTTTGCTTGCTTTTAAAATGTAATCCCTTGAATTAATCCCCGTTTTTACAAAAAAGAATAAAAATAAAACCTGTAATCTGATTACACGTTTTTTAATATACTGTCACAGATTACAGTTACATGTTTTTGTATACTGATTACGTAACACTGTTACTTGTAACCCATTACTCCCCGAGCCTGCTAATACATAGCAACTGCAAGCAGTAATTGTGTGATCAGGTATCGACTAGTCAGCCTGAACAGAAAGTCTTTACTTTGACATTGCTTTTACTGACCTCTTGAGTCATGAAGTAAAAGCAATGTCAAAACGCAAATGGAAAAGACAAAGACAAAACAGAAAAAGCAATGACGAAATGGAAAAAGAATATACTGAATTTGTATATTTTTTCATTATTGATTCTCTTTATATTTCCACATTTTTATTATTGATTCTCTTTATAATTCCACATGCATTTCCTTTTAATTTTGGCACTCCTGTGATTCCATATGTTTAGACCATTCTAAATTTCCTATATCAAGCGCCTACAGCAGGACGTGAAGGACGCTGGTGGGTCGGGACCCAAAAGTGGGTCGCAGACGTGTACTGGGTGGGTCACGGACAGCTGGTCAAAAATAAGTAAGAAGTGCAATCATTCTGAGACAGCAATGCATGTTTTGTTATTGCAATGAAATAAATTAATCTATTTCTTTGCATAATTGTGACCATCACCAGCTCTCCCTAAGGAAGGGAAAGAAATCTTTTATTATAGGGAGGATATAAAAAGGGAGAGCAGTGTTACACTTAGGTGAGGGGGTGGTGGGGGAGGGGGAAGGGAGCAGGAAGGAGAGACTCAAGGCAGGAAATAGAAAGGGTGGGGAAGAATTGATTTCCTTTAAACAGGCTTTAAATGCCTCCCATCTAACACAAGCTGTTGTTTGTGTGGAATTTATAGTGAAATACTCATTTATTTCTTTTCCTACGAAAGCAAGAAATCCCTCATCATTCATTCATTTCTGATGTAAACACCATCTTTGTTCCATTATCAAATTGTTATGTGTATATATAATGTTATAGAGGGCATGGTCTGATAATAATATACTATCATATGATTTTTTTTTCATGTTGGACAGGAGATCTGCTGATATTAGAAAATAATCTAAATGTTTTTGACTGGCATGAATAAATTATATTGTCAGGTTTTAAATGTCTCCAGATATCTATCAAACATATTCTTCCATGAAATCAATAATGGTCTTTGGTTTTTGTGATGAGTCCCAGTCTCCAGTAGGATCCATAACGCAGAACGTAGTTCTAATCTCCCATGACACATTTTCCTTGGAGAGATGAAAGTGTGAGAAAAAAGTTTGTGAAAAATGTATCATCTGTGTTGGATCCATATACATTTATTAAAATGATTTTTGAAGTGATCCCTGAACAATCAAATATCAAATTTGTCTTTAATCACATTTGTGACCTGAAGACGTTCTGATTTATGACCGCTGCACAGGAACCCCTGCCACCTCCTGCCAACCTTGATGTTTAGCTCTTCTAATAAGTGTATTTTCTGCAGAAAAACTTTTTTGGCTTCCAAATCTTTCATTTTGTTCATTTCTTGTTTGATTTTTTTAATTTCATTTTACGCCTCTACAATTCCTATTTTAGTCATTCACTCACCATCTATATTAATATCCAATGCTTGAACATGTCTGAGAGGTCACACAAACCAGAACACAAAACACAATATTCAATTTTTTTTTTTTATAATCTGAATTTAGAATCACCCCCACACTATTTACAGTTAATTGTTACCCTGGTGAAGTATAACAAAGTGCACATATTCGGACTCGGGAGGACCAGACCAGTAGGCCGGTTTCTTGTTTTGCCCGATCCGAGCATTTTTTGGTTCTATAATATATAATATATAATATAATGACCACCACTGAATAGCAATGACCACTGTATTTAATTTTTCAGTGGCCAACAGCGTTTTCCAAAATAGTGGCCCTTAGAGAGTATCTGAGCCAAATGTCATGCTTTTATACCAAAGTGAACGATTCTCTTGAAAGTGAAATTAATCTGCTGCACTATAAGAGTGAGTGAAATAATAATGCACATCAATGTAAAGCACTCTGAGTGTCAATGAAAAAGCACTATATAAAATCAATAGCACTAAGAAAAATACATACCAACATTAAAAAAGAAAATAGTTAGGCAGTTGACTTAATAGCTGTTAAGTTTCATTAGTTATATCATTATTGAATAAAAAATAGAGATATTTGGTGAGTTTGGACTCCAAAAATTTATGGGATTTAATATAAAGCAGATGAAGATGGGCGGAGTCTTTATAAATAAAGAATTTGGCTAAAATTAGTCAGACATTTAGCTTTAAGTCTAATATGACACCAAAGGTTATACTACATTAGATATTATATATTATATTATATATTATATTATATTATATTATATTATATTATATTATATTATATTATATTATATTATAGTCTAAAGCAGGAGTTTCTGGATTTTTCCTTTTCATACAATCTGAAAATATGAGAACCTGAAATAAACACTTGTTTTGTTGATTTAAATTTGTCTGTATTTTAATTATTTTTATTTTATTTTTTTAATACAAAAAACATAATTTGAAAACCAAATATTCATCTTAAAAATTCACTCGATGGATAAAAATAATTCTTTATTTTGTATTTTACTTTTTTAGTTTTGAGTGAAACTGGGTAATAAAAGAATGTTTAGTTGGTCAAAGATAGTATTTATCTTATTTCTATATAATTTAGTGGGACAGGTGAGCGCATGACGTCACTACTACTGGTGCTGACGTCAAGTAACACCACGTGCCCTCCATCGCCGTGTGACACACTGTACGCGCGCACACACACACACGTCTAAAACACATGACAGTAGCCATGGGTGTGCTCGTGCCCGCTGTGCGCGGGTGGGAGGGGCTACTCCAGAGGTAAGACGTGTGAAGGTGTGGCTTCATTTGTATGTATGTGTGTGTGTGTGTGTGTGTGTCGGTGCTGAGCTGGACACACTCACATCGACCTGAAGAGTAGCGTTTATTAACGACGTCATCAGAGGCTCAGGTAAGAACCCCTCACCTGTTACACACACTAACTACACACTAACACACACTTCCTGAAACTTCTTGAAACTTCCTCACATACCGGAAGTGCTGTGTGTGTGTGTGTGCGCGTGTGTGTGTGTGTGTGTGTGTGTGTGTGTGTGTGTGTGTGTGTGTGTGTGTGTGTGTGTGTGTGTGTGTGTGTGTGTGTGTGCGTGTGTGTGTGTGTGTGTGTGTGTGTGTGTGTGTGTGTGAGTGTGTGTGTGTGTGTTCAAGCAAAAACCTCCTCAGAGGCAAAAGTAATAGATTACAAGTACCCACGTTACTGTACTTGAGTCGCTTTTATCACTACTTACTTTTTTTTAGTATATTTCTAAATCAGTAATTCTACTTGTACTCAAGTACATTTTAAAAGAAATAAAGTCATTCATTACATTTTTATACCCAACAGTTACTGAGTAAATTATTATTTTTTGTGATTATTTCTTTCTTTGTATTTCATGGTCATTGATCATAATTCATATGTTAGTGTTTCCATTTCTGATCAAAGCCACTTTCATATTATGTTATATTACGTTGTTATCCACATGGAACATTTGGCATGTTTTAGAGTTCATAAATGTATCTATACTTAGAGCCTGAGAAAATGTATTATAGGCTGTGTCTATCCGTACGGTTGCCGTATCAATATACCGATATTCTATCTGTACCAATAGCACCGGGGGTTGTCCGTACAAATAGACACTTTCTGTAATTTTTGTAATTGAAGTCATTATTGTTATTTTGTTTTGTTTTTTTAAAATATTTGTACATTTTGACAAACTTTTTATTTTATTCAGATGCCTTTGTGTAAAATATTTTAAGTTCTAATTGTGGTAGATTGTTTCTTCCTTTTTAAGTTTATAATGAGATGTTTACTGTATGCAAGGGACCCGTACCAAGATTTATTACCAACAATAAACATGGGGGTGAAAGTAACTAGTAACTTTTACTTTGAGTATTATTAAATTGAGTTACTTTTTACTTGTACTTGAGAGTATTTTATTTATGACTGACTTGTACTTGAGTAGATATATCAGTAGTCTTTACACCTCTGGTGTTCCTCCTGTTCCATGTCACATGACCTGTTTATTTATGAGTCTGTTTTTTGTCTTTAACTACAGTTATAAACATGTCTGACTGACTTTATATTTATAATATTATCATTTTTTTTCTCCTATAGACACACACAGAGATAGTAGGGATGTCCTAATACAACTTTATCACATACGACACAATACAATATTACACCTCTGACCACTGGCCGATAACATTATTGATCCGATACAAAATCAGTCTGAATCAGGGTTGGGGTCAATTACAATTACGTTTTCAATTATCCATGTTCAATTGCATCTCTTACAATGACATTTTTTCAATTACAATTAAAACGTTATTATTTTCCCCCTGAAACTTAACTACACTTACGTTCTCAATTATTAAAATTCAATGACTAATACTTATTACTTTAATAACTAAGCTCTTGTTACGGCAGAATTTACGGTTGACCTCATTTAGTGACATGATTCATTGCTCTGGTTGAATGATGGAATCCAGGAGAAGCATTGATGATTTTATATAAAAAGTTTATTCTATTGCTAAGTAAAAAGGTACAAGATGGAACAAAGTGAAACAAAATTAGCGTCCGTCCAGGCGGACGTCCGAAGGAAGTGCCGCGCCCCGCTCCAACAGTTTCAAAGCTTAAGCTTTTTATACAGATAAGAAAAGGTCCCAGCAGTGAGAGACAAAAAGGAGGGAGTCAGATGCCCATAGTGGAAATGTTGGAGGATGATGAAGATGTTATGAGAAGGTTCGGTGCCAGTCTTTATCTGTCCTTGATAAGTGTGTGCGTCAGTGTATATCTGCATGCGAGCAGAGATTCTGGCCTTGGCAGAGACTGTGCTGCACTGAGAATAATACGATCTGTACTGTTTAATCATGATTCAGCTGTTCAAAAGTGTAAAGATTAATGGAGTCGTCATGTATTAAAACATGACAAATTGTACACATGAACATACATTTGAGGATATGATGATGAATATAAAAATTGCCATAACATTCCCCACTTTTGGTCGCCTCAACGACCAAATCAAGAAACAAAATTATTATATTCCACCTTTGCTGTCTGTCAGGGTTAACCATTAGCATCGTTATTGTCATACATTGGATATATTCTTCTTTTGTGAGGCACGGATATAGATATATCAAGAAAAATGTGGAAATAAACCTTAAAAAAAACTTCATCATTATTATCAATGGCATGAATCATCAAAAATCATCCTTTATTACATCTAGATAAGCAAAAATCATCATTTGCATCAAGGACATCACTCGTCTTCATCGGCTGAGTTCAGTGGTAACTGGGGTAACCAATAGCATCATGAGTGAAGAACCTTGAGTATTTTCCTCAATCGTAGCAGAAGGGTTTATGACTGTATTCCTGCAGCTAGGTGTGAGGTTGTCCTCCCTCAACCTAGCTATGAGCATTTGGTGTGGCTTATAAACAAAGCTAGGCCCTTGTTTTAGAGCGTTTTCTTGTGTGTGTGTCTCAGTGGCCTTGTCGGTTCCCCCTTCATTGTTCGGTCAGCCTCCGTCTCAGCATCAGCTGGTCTCGGCAATCATCTTGGATCCATGTCGCCCGCTGTGCGACCTTCACTGCCGTGTGGGTCGTTCATTTCGGTCGGCGTTGTAGATGATTGGTTGTCGTCTGAGGAAGGGTAGTCTCCACACACCTGGCAACCTCTCTTGGGATCGGAAGGTACCTGAACAGAAGAGGGGGAAAAACACCGAAACAGAACTCTTGGGATTGGCTGGTACCTGAACACAGGCGCGATCCCACTACTGAGGCTTTAGCTGGTACCTGGACAGAAAAAAAAAAAAGGGGTGGGGGGGAAAAACACTCACCCAAAATAAAATAAAATAAAATAAAATAAAATAAAAAATAAAATAAAATAAAATAAAATAAAATAAAATAAAAAATAAAATAAAATAAAATAAAATAAAATAAAATAAAATAAAAGTTTAGGGGTGTTAGGTTTAGTTAACTAACTAAATGAATAGTTAGTATGGCCAGGAAGGCAGAGACAGGTCAGAGGTCAGGATCTGAGAGCTTTTCAGATCCTAAAAGGTGCTGCTGCACAATCACACAATGGTTAGGTGTGGGTTAGTGAGCTTTTAGCCATGCTAGCTCTGTAGCCCATTCGCACGCGAGTGGGAAAATATGAGGCTGAAAGAAAAGCAGGAAGTATTAATTCGATTTTCTTTTCCTGGAGTAAGAAGAAGCATAGCTGGAGTTGCAGTGATTATCTGTGGTACATCTACTTACCTGGTGAGAAGCAATTTGAGAACCACTGTTTACAAGGACATGCAAGTCGGACGGAGAAGGACATGCAAGTCAGACGGAGAAGTGTGGAGTGTGATTACATGTCTTCTCAAGATGAATACATACAATTGGGAGACATGGAGATGTGAGAAAGCTAAATGAGTTTAACCAAATAAATAAATGATGTTATTTATTTATTTAAATTGTTTGTTTCATTTTTCGTTGCTATCTCTTATTTGTGAAGGAGAAATCTTATTCTATCCTTTATTTATTCTGAATAATGTTAACACTCCACACCTATTTACATAGCCTAATTCTTTTATAGAGCTGAATTTGTCAGTTCATTTATTTCATTCATTTCCCTCATAATTATTATTTGAGATGTAATTTACTTTATTTTGAAGGTCAATTGGTGGCAAAAGTGTCTCCTATTCTGTGTCTGAACCAGAGTTTAGCAAGATTATTGGCCCTTTAAGGTTAGACAGAATTAAAGTTAAGTTGAGTCGAACAATCATATTGTCTTTTGCTCTCTGTATTTATCCCATTCGTGGGGGTGACGAGCCCCAGCACGGTTTGGAGAGCTTCCTTAAATGCTTGGAAGTTACTCAACTTTAAACTATCTCTTATTTCAATCAATTATCAAGAATTTCAGGAGGACCCTTTCTAAATCTCAGGCGACCCAGATTGGGCCACCAACCCAATGTTGAGAACACTTAATTTTTCCCTTAAAAGTGTCTAAACCCAGTGAAGGTGTTTTATGGTCTTGCACGCTAAGTGCTGTTGGAACAAGAAGAAAATGGTTGGAGGGTTTTGGGGTATATTATTTTCCTATGATAAAATATAAATCAAAAATCAGAGGGACGTTGGCCCCTCCCTTCCCTTTTTTACATAAGAATACATTTGGATTCTTAAAACCATATGATAAATATCATTGGAAAATCACTTATCTGATCATTTTGGATGTGTCTCCGTTTTCCTCTCTCTTGTGTCTACCTGCCTTTGTGCCCTCCAGCCTCCTCGACCTCCTCCTCCTCAGCCTTAAAAGGTCAAAGCCTGGGTCAACTGTACGCTCCTTTTGGAAATTTGAAGATCTGTCCCCACTTTCGCAGTTGGATTGGAAGTCTCTGTAGTCTCTGGAATAGATATTATGTTAGAACATTCACAATATGTCATATTGTCACGTGTCTATTTCAATCTATTTCCCCTTTGTTTCCCAGTTACAGTTATGGACAATACTTCCCTTTAATTCTCATCCTTCATCATAAGAGCAGTGACCAGGCATGGCGGCTGGGGGAGGCAGGATCGGAGTCGAGAAGGCGGTGGCATTTTCTGTTAGGAAACACTCAGAAACAGAAAGAGAGGAAACCATTAAGACTTAACTGGATAATTTAAAACATCTCTTTTCTTTAGTTGGATCTGATTCGTCTCCTTACAGCGACCTGTATTTTGGAAAAAGCTACATAATAACAACAACTAAGACGAAGACGTAGACAAGTGCACACCACAACGAGTATACACATATAACAACAAAAAAACATGGACACTGAACATGAACAGTAAGGTCAGTCAAGGTCAAAGCCAGTCATTCCACTGAAAGTGGTATCATATATAAAAACGTCGTTTGGTGTTTTTAAACACCCAGAAAAAAACCTTTAAAACCTGGTAACTTTTTAGAAGGCCCAAGGCCTAAAACCTTAATTTTTAACAAGCAGCAGTGTTTTCTGAACACCCCACTACATAATTGGCAAAAACAGGGAGAAGATCAAGTGCATCAGAACCCAGGAGGAAAAGAAGGTGAAACAGAGGAACATGTGTAGTCAAACAGCCATTCATCGGTCAATCACTCAATGACACGTCCACGGCACATTCGCACTCACAACGCGGTTCTCTCAGGCATACGTAACGTGTCATCATTCAGTCATTCATGCACCGCACACGTTCATGCCTCAATTTTCACGTCCATGCATTCACAAGGTTTTGTTGCATAGTGTCTAAGTAGAATATAGGTCTCATCTAACCCACCAATGGCGATAGCCAGTCCACCTCGTCTCTCGGGGTCAATGAGCTCTTATTGCCCCCTCATGCTTGGCAACCTTTTAGTGTTAATTGATTGCTTTTTACTGGTATTGTCTGATTACTAAGAGGTACGCTCCTTTTTACTTCCGCCTTGGCGGAGTCTACACTTAGAGTATTGTCCCTTGCAGTACTGACAGTCTACTAGCTGCTGATCAGGCAGAAATCGCACGGCCATGCACAATAACCAAACTCAACCCCGGTCCGCGGGGGAAACTCAACCGCTGTCCATCTCCAGAAATGTAAAAAAGAATCTCTGAATCAGCAGGAAACTCAACCACCGCTCTTGAAAAATAAGAGTTTGGGAATAACTCAACCACCATAAACTCCAGAAGTCTAAGAAAAAACCTCTGAATCGGCAGGAAACTCAACCGCCACTCTTGAAGAATAAGAGTTTGGGAATAACTCAACCACCATAAACTCCAGAAGTCTAAGAAAAAACCTCTGAATCGGCAGGAAACTCAACCTCGGTCTGCAACCTGAGGGAAACTCAACTGTCAGAACTTTCTGGGCACCTCTAATATCACTCAACATTGAACGGAGCACGCAACCTCTAATAACCCTCACTCTAAGGGAACGTAGAAATTTGTTCAGAACGGTATTCGGTTACCAAGCATGTATCAAATCAGGTGGACTTCTATCCCCCGAAGAGTGCTTTCCCTAGCAAGGTTTATCCTTTTTCTGCACATTAAACCAGGACTTCTTGTTTGAAAAGTAATTGCCTATGTACTCATAGCAACTAATGGGACATTTTTTTCTCAGGAAAAATTTGGTACCCCCCCCCCATGCTGTCGAGTGGCTTTGGGCCGGCCAGACAGTCCGACGCGGTTAAGGGGGAGGCGCGCAAAATGAAAACAATGAATGTTGAACTAGGCTGTCTGTCGCAAGCAGCTTCAAAAAGGGTAAGGTACAGATTGTTTACGAGGGTATCGGTCAAAAAAATGTCAAAATTTAAACTTGTTGAGGCTGCAGTCCTCAATCTCTGTCTCAATTTTCCTGAAATTGAGTAAAAACAAAAGAGAAAAAGAAGAATCGTTCAGAAATAACAAAGGAGAAAAACGTATGAGCTCAAAAAAATCATGGCCAATAAAATAATAAAAAATTAAAACTTCAGCTCCAAAAGCTGAGGCAACAGAGGGCTCTGTCTTCAGCGGATGTAACCATATCTTGCATTGTGGGGGGCCTCCCCTCAATCAAGAAAATAAATGAAAGAAAAGCAAACAAAAACAACCTTATCAGTAACACTATTTTCTTCCCCTTTGTTTATTGTTTTCTCATAAAGGCCAAAGCAGTGTAAATAAATGAGCAACATAATGAATAAAAGCAAAGATAAATGATGGGCACACTTGATCTCATGTGGCAAACAGAAGGGTTCTGTGTGAAGTTCTGGTGGTCCTGTGTTTCTCATAGTTGTGAATGTGGGTGTGTGACTGTATGTCTGGTCTGTCTGCGTGTGAGAGAATAAATGAAAACAAAATAATCTAGTGCACAGTCAGAAGATAGAGGGGTTAGTATTGTGCGAAGGAGAAGCTTGTTGGCTATTTGCTAGTTGTCCCCCTCCATGCCAAAGTTCAAGGCTAAAGTGATTTAGCACTACCACCAAAGGCTGTGGTGGACTTCTTGTTGCTTGGTATCCTTGTGGCTTTTGAAACAGTGTCTTTTTGGTGAAGATTTCCAGCAGACGTGTGACCA
Organism: Gouania willdenowi; assembly: GCF_900634775.1. Taxonomy (NCBI): domain Eukaryota; kingdom Metazoa; phylum Chordata; class Actinopteri; order Blenniiformes; family Gobiesocidae; genus Gouania; species Gouania willdenowi. The sequence goes on along the minus strand of NC_041054.1, from coordinate 31,406,220 downwards.
GTCTGCAGTTGCTGCCCATCATTCAGGCAGTAGTCGTGGCATTTAACTCGCAACTCATTGGTGGGGGGAGTGTCCACTCCGACGCCCACAGGTTCTCAGTCTTTGATGATGGGGCATTGGCATGCGGCCCATTCATAGACGATGAAGAGTTGACTTGGGACTGAGCGAGTTATTTCAGCATTGCTTTGCTGAATGGGAGTTGAGTCCTTGAGTCCTGGAAGGTCACACACCTCTGATTGTCCATTTCCTTCTGATGCTTGGTCCTTTGAATGATGTTGACATTCCATTAGCGTAAGAGTTGAAGGTGATTTCATTCTTTCATTGAAGATGTCGTTTCTTCAGGGGGCAACCACAAAGCCAACAGAAACTAACAATTTAAATAATAAAAAATGATAATGATGGTAACAGTAATATTAAAATAAAATAAAATGAAATACTGTATTCATCTGTGTGTGTGTGTTTGAGTGTGTGTTGCCCATCAAACATGAAATCAAAATAAAATAAAAATAGTGTCTGTGTGTAATGGCACTATTCTGTAGGCACAGGAGAGGTGAGAAATCACAATGTTGTGTCACAAGTGTGTAGTGCACTAAACTGGCCAGTGAGGGGCGCCACCTCTCTCTTGGGATGGGTGTGGCTGTGCGTGTGCGTGTGGCTGTGCGTGTGCGTGCGCCCGTGCGCGTGCCTGTGTGTGTGCTCTCTCTCTCTCCCTTTCTCTCTCTCTGTACGTGTGTGTGTGTGTGTGTGTGTGTGTGTGTGTGTGTGTGTGTGTGGTCACACGTCCAAAAAAAAAGAAAAAAAAACACAGCTCTCTGTCTTTCTCTCTCTTGTGTGTGTGTGTGTGTTTGAGAGAGAAAAAAAAACAAAAGCTGACACTCGTCCAAATGAAAGCATTAAAGCCAAGCCAAAGGGAGAAATCTGATTCCACGTTTAAAAAAAATAAAAACAAAGATAAAAAAAAGTAAAACTCGCCTGAAAGCATGATCTGAGTTCACATCATACCAAGATTGTATATACGTATGCATGTATTATTTGTTTATTGGGTTGTTCATCTGTTTGATTCACAGAAACACAATTTAGGTTAGATTTGGGGTTTTAATCTTTCGGTACAGAGGTGAACTCAGATCATGGCACCGCTGGGATGTTTTGGAAACCTTGTTGCCCGTCTATCTATGGTCAGGACCTCACAGGCTGTGGGTGTCCGAACAAAACCAAAGTAAATAATGACCAGCCGTATTTTATGCCTAAACAAAATATCCGAGCCCGAAGAAAACCAGAGAGAACCTACAGCATTAAAAAGCACAGAACCTCAACCATTTGAGCCCTTCTCATGGCTATTCACTGCGTCAAAACACAGAACAGCTGAGGATCAAAATCAAAGCTCAAAGCTGAAAATCAATACAATGCTTGACTGGTTCCAAAAAAAAAATCAACACAGAGCAAATATATATGTAAATGAAAATTTATACATATATGTTTATAAAGGCAGCTTTACCTTAGTCCGAATTGGTGTTTGAGGTTCAACCGATGGTTCGTGCTCCAGTCTCTGTCCGAGGGCGGACCACCGCGGGCCAGCCCCGGGGCTTCAAATGTGTCGACCCAGTGCTGGTCCACGATCGACGCCCCACAGAGCAGAAGATGGATTCAGTTCGTCGACGCCAATTGTTACGGCAGAATTTACGGTTGACCTCATTTAGTGACATGATTCATTGCTCTGGTTGAATGATGGAATCCAGGAGAAGCATTGATGATTTTATATAAAAAGTTTATTCTATTGCTAAGTAAAAAGGTACAAGATGGAACAAAGTGAAACAAAATTAGCGTCCGTCCAGGCGGACGTCCGAAGGAAGTGCCGCGCCCCGCTCCAACAGTTTCAAAGCTTAAGCTTTTTATACAGATAAGAAAAGGTCCCAGCAGTGAGAGACAAAAGGGAGGGAGTCAGATGCCCATAGTGGAAATGTTGGAGGATGATGAAGATGTTATGAGAAGGTTTGGTGCCAGTCTTTTATCTGTCCTTGATAAGTGTGTGCGTCAGTGTATATCTGCATGTGAGCAGAGACTGTGCTGCACTGAGAATAATACGATCTGTACTGTTTAATCATGATTCAGCTGTTCAAAGGTGTAAAGAGTAATGGAGTCGTCATGTATTAAAACATGACAAATTGTACACATGAACATACATTTGAGGATATGATGATGAATATAAAAATTGCCATAACACTCTATTAAACATAACCTTCCTCTTGTGTTAGCTTTGTGTTAGCATCTCTAATGCTAACAGGTTCGTTAGACCAGTGACGTGCCGTGACCACTAGGGTTGGGTAGGCACGTTGCAAATCAAGACCACCAATGACAATTTCATATGTTTCTGCTGCCAAGTGTTAATTCAATTCAAATCAGCTTTATTTGTATAAAGCAATTTACAACAAAGTCATCTCAATACGCTTATCAAAATATAAAATTCATAATAAGAAAGAAAAACCAATAAGATCCACATGAACAAGTATTTATCCATCTAACAAAATCAACATCATAAACACCATTAAAGAAACATAAACAGTTATTTAACATAGCCTCCATACTCTCCCAACAAGATATATCTCATGACACGGCAGCACATCTGTTGTTTGTGTTGGAAACACAGAAACATGGAGAAAAAGACAACAACAACAACTCAGAACAGCCTCAGTGAGGAGCATCCACAAAGTCAATTCTTCCTTTTGTTCCATTCACTGTAGAAAGTACCAACAATGTTCTGACCTTACCTTTGCTGAAGCTCTGGTAGCTCAGGTGTTGGTCTCTATCTTTTAAAAGCTGTCGTTTTTCCTCAAAACAAAGTTTCTTCATCATCTCTAGCGTTGTCATCTTGACTGTAGTGTTATCCCGCCCACTAGCTAGAGAACGTAGCAGCAGCGGTCACATGGGATCAATTCACTAATGCACTGTGAACTTATAGATATATATATATATATAGCATTTAGCATAGCGCAGTTACGGTGAATGGTTGTCATCTGGGGAACTGACTGCACATGTGCAAACACATAAAAACATGCGATGGGAACAGAGGCAGAGCAGCCGTGTGCTTTTTGGAAGGGGCGTGGCCTCCTCCTGCCTTACAGCGAAGTGAGACTGCAGGAAATAGCGCTGTTTAGTAATTTGGGCTATGAAACGCGCAAACTCCAGACACTTTCAAACTTATAGGTGCTGTAGGCGATTGGAAATGGAAAAATAAATAATTCATAATTACATTATAATTAACACCAATAATCAAACTATCAATTCACCCTTGGGTAGGCACTGCCTACCTTGCCTACCTAGATGGCACATCACTGAGTTTGACCCATGTCTTAAATCAGCTGTTAAATACACTAATAAATATTATCTATCATTTAATTAGTTTCTCATTTATTGATTACCTTGTTAGGTTTCCTTATCAACTAATATATTGATATTAATATTTATGGTGTGGGCGTCTGAGCATTTTTCTGTCACTATACCCATAGATTTATATTTATATTTAAAATATTAAAATGATCCCGTAGAGAAGTGTCAGGTAGTGAAAAAAGTTGATCTGAAACATTTTTTAATAATTATTAACTACGCATGTGTCAGACATAGAACTGTAATATGGTTCACAGCAGACATTACAACTACTGAAGCACTGCTGGGTAAGTTTTGTTATTATATTGTTCATATCCTCCTTAAGCTATAAGAGCGTTACCACAGCTAATGGGGATCTGCTACATTAGCTACAGCTAGCTGAACCTCATTCTTCTCCTCATCTTCTGTTCTGTGCTTCACGGAAACATGGCTGTGTGGAGCGGTACCGGACTCTGCGCTGCAGTTGGCCGGCTTCCAACTTCACAGAGCGGACCGAGACGCTGAGCTCACCGGGAAGAGGAAAGGTGGAGGAATCTGCTTTTAACTGGTGTAACGACGTGACAGTGATCCTCCAGCACTGCTCTCCTCACCTGGAATCCTTTATTATCAACAGCAAACCCTTCTATTCCCCCCGTGAGTTCGCTTCATTCATCCTGGTTGGTGTGTACATCACACCGTCAGCTGATGTGCGCGAGGCACAGCGCACACTCGCCGACCAGATCCTGTGCATGGAGCGGACCTACCCGGACTCTTTTATCATTGTGCTTGGTGACTTTAATAAAGGGGACCTCTCACACCAGCTCCCCAAATATAGACAATTAATTAAATGTCCGACCAGAGAGGAGAAGACACTGGATCACTGTTACACCACACTAAGCAGTGCTTATCACGCCGTTTCCCGTGCTGCACTGGGCCTATCGGACCATTTGATGGTCCACCTGATTCCTTCATACAGACAGAGGCTGAAGCTCTGTAAACCTGTGGTGAAGGAATCTAAACAGTGAACCAGTGAAGAAACTCCAGGAGTGTTTGGACTGTACTGACTGGGATGTTTTCAGGTCTGCGAACAGTCCTCTGGATGAGTTTACAGACGCTGTGACGTCCTACATCAGCTTCTGTGAGGACAGCTGCATTCCATCAAAGACCAGGGTGAGTTATAACAATGACAAACCCTGGTTCACAGCTAAGCTCAGAGGGCTGAGGGCAGACAAAGAGGTCGCTTTCAGGAGTGGAGACAGAGCCAGGTACAGAGAGTCGAAGTACACGTTTGGAAAGGAGGTGAGAAAAGCCAAACGTTGTACTCAGAGAAGCTACAACATCAGTTCTCTGCAAATGACTAGGCTTCTGTCTGGAGAGGGCTCAGGCAAATTACAAACTACAAGCCCAGAGCTCCTGCTGCTGCTAACGACCTCTGCCTGGCCAACAGTCTGAATAACTTGTATTGTAGATTTGACAGACAATGGGACAGACCTGACTCCAACCCCCCTCACACCTCTGACCAGCCTCACTCCAACACCTTCACCCCCCACATCAAAGCTACAGTCTCACCACAGCTGCTTACTGAGGCTCTCTCCCCTATCTTCCCCCCTCCTCCCCCCCGCCCACAGAGACACCTTTCTCCATCAAAGAGAGAGATGTAAATAGACTTTTCAGGAGACAAAACCCCCGTAAGGCTTTTGGACCGGACTCTGTCTCTCCTTCTACCTTAAAGCACTGTGCTGATCAGCTGTCTCCAGTGTTCACAGACATTTTTAACACCTCACTGGAGACATGCACCGTACCAGCCTGTTTTAAGGCCTCCACCATCGTTCCTGTCCCTAAAAAGCTGAGGATCACAGGACTTAATGACTACAGACCCATCGCTCTGACATCTGTGGTCATGAAGTCCTTTGAACGCCTCATGCTCTCCCACATCAAGGACATCACCGACCCCCACCTGGACCCCCTGCAGTTTGCCTATAGATCCAACAGGTCTGTAGACGATGCTGTAAACCTGGTTCTCCACTTCATCCTCCAGCACCTGGACTCCCCAGGCTCCTACGCCAGGATCCTGTTTGTGGACTTCAGCTCTGCTTTCAACACTATAATCCCAGCTCTCCTTCAGGACAAGCTTTCCCAGCTGAATGTGCCAGACTCCACCTGCAAGTGGATCACAGACTTCCTGTCTGACAGGAAGCAGCACATGAAGCTGGGAAAAACCATCTCTGCTCCAGGACCATCAGCACTGGATCTCCTCAGGGCTGTGTTCTTTCTCCTCTGCTCTTCTCCCTGTGCACCAACAGCTGCACCTCCTCTCACCACTGGTTTTAGAACCAGAGTTTAAATGAATAGGCCTCTTCTTCATTTGTATTATTCCTTTAATTATTTAATCCAAGATTTATTTTTAGTTAAATTGCATTGTTTTGAATAGTTTATCAAGGGGTTCTTTTGACAATGAAATATAAAAGAAAAATAGTACAGTTTACAGTATACACTGTTCAAATAATGAGTTTTAAAGATAAAACACTACAAACACAACGTTATCTAAAATAAATTTACACACACCTTAAAAATTAACATGTTGTTCCAGAGTTATTGATGATGTGGATCTGATCGTGATGGGGACGTTTGGTTGAACCAAAAGACACTTTGTAGCAGGGAGGGGACACACTATCACAGCGGGGGCCACAAACGTGATTGTATCTGATCCGAGGGCCACGTGATCATAGGACTGAATGATTATGGCCATAATGATCAACACAATTATTTTGATCAATGTCATAATCATGATTATAATCACAATTGTTTATCATGTTAGAGAAAAAAAATCTGTAATTACACTATTTTTAAACAAACAATATGTACAGTTTACAATTCAAAATTAAGCATTAAATAAGAATTATACTTAAAAAACTTTTTCAAAAATGAACCCAAGAATTTAAAATGTACCAAAAGCTAACAAAGTAAATACATTATTACAGAGTGCAGAGCCCAGATATATTTAATCCTGGCAACCAAAATCATCTACATGATCTATGTGATCAACATTAGAATAAAGACTGATCTCAGCATTAATACGGGGGGGGTTCTTGTCTGTGGTTTTGTTGTTTTGTCAGTTTGTAGTCATTGTGTGTGTGTTTTTTTTATGTTCTAATTTTGTGTATTTTTCAGTAATTTTTTGCATTTTTGTTGTCGATTTGTTTATTTTTGGGGTCACTTTCTGTATTGTTATTGTTGTATTCTGTCATTTTGTGCTTTTTTGTTGACAGTTTGTGTGTCCTTGGAGCTATTCTGTAATGTGTTGTTTGTTGTGTTTTTGTAGTCATTTTGTTTAAGTGGTTGTTTTGTCTGTCATTGTTGTCATTTTATATTTTTTTTGTGTACTTTGTGCATTTTGCTGTCAATTTGTGTCTTTTGGGAGTTATTTTGTGTATTGTGTTGGAGTTTATGTTCCTTTCAACTTCTTGAAATACAATTTTTGGGGATTTGTTTTTGGGGCCGCACAAAATTAGACTGATGGCCAAATGTGGACACCGGGCCGCCAGTTGCCCATGTCTGCTCTATAGAGCCGTGGTAGAATGTATTATTATTGGTTTTAAACGTTTCCTTTGACGTTCCCTCAGAATGCGGCGGTTCAGCTCTGAGGGCTCCCTCCTGACCCTGGACTTCCTGCCCCGGAGAAAAGTGGCCCTAAAGGACTTGAACAACGAAACGTCTGTTCTCTGCACAGATGAGTGTAAGAAGGACGCTCTGGATGGGAATATAAGCGTTGTGGTTCCCACCATCCAGGAGCCTGTTCCTGGTCCTGCAGCGACTCACAGGCTCGATAGAGAACTCAGCATCAGTGCAGAGAATCTGGTTGACTCCGCCCACCTCAGTGTGCGCACCATCACTGAGAGCTGTCGCGCTTACAGCGATGGCCAGTTGAGACCTGCTGTAGGTGGAGGTGAAAAGGATGATGCGCGCTCGCGCTCACCCTCTCCCACGTCCTGCAGCCCCTTCACAATAAAGTCCCAGCCCAGACATCAGCATCGAGCTAAATTGTCGGCTGCTAAACTGCATCTCAAGAGTCTGTTTGGACAGGTGAGTCCGTCTCTAAAGGTTTACCTTTACTGTAGGGATGCTTTAGAACAGGGGTCGCCAACTTTCTGTAACTGTGGGTTACTTCATAGGTACTGTAGAATCTGAAGGGTTACCAGTGAGAAAAGCACTTCTTTAACTCATTCACTGCGACATTTTAGAGCATTTTGACTGATTTTGAAGTCGCACAGAATATTTTGTACCATGACAATCTAAAATCTGAAACCATATTCTGAAAGATTGGACTCTCTACTTCTATTAGAAATATGTTGTTTCTAACATGTTTTGTTCTTCCATAATGAGCAGGTGAATTTAAGTGTTTCACACAAAACGCCAGTTTCTGAGCAACAAGAAGAAAAAAACAGCCTTTTTCTAAAAAAACCTGTCAGTGACTGAAACTATTTTTTGCTTTAGTGAGACCTCGACATTGGTTTCCTTCTATAAAACTACATAAACAACACTGAGACTGGGCTTTTGATGGCAAAATTATTATTATGCTATGTGGTTCAGAGTGAATGTTTCATTACCGTGTTTTGGCCTTCCTCCAAGTCTCTCCCTCCCCTCAGTCTCCACACACGTCACTTCCTCCTCCTCCCAACATGCCCAGTTGACCCTCTTGGCCTGAATTGCTTCTCTCAAGATCGCAACACTCTCAATAGTGTACTTGGTTCCACAAATGCTCTGCTCGAGTGTGAGCTGCTGGGAGCTTCACAATCTTCCCTCGTAGCGCCCTTTTCTGCCTTGTCCTCCTCCCTCCCCAGCGATGGTGATAATCATGGCTAATCTCTTATCCAAAGGTTTACTGCTGCCATCTACATGGCACCAGTTGGTTACTACACCATAGTACAAGGCTGATATTCATGGGAGAACTCTGCCACATTGTCTCCTAGCAACCCCCGTTGACAAACACAATTGATGTACATTTGCGTCATTGGCAGCGAGCTTTTGGATTTGAAATGACGTATATTTACGTCAATGGTGGTGAGTGAGATAAAGAGTAACTAAACCCCAAACCCACTTTTTTCTGCTGAATACTTATGTATTTTTGTATTAAGTAGTGGTGTATATTAATTATAGTTCCACTCCTCACATTTTAGCAAAAGTATTTTAATTTAGCATATTTAGTTGTAAAATGTCAAGAGTTACTGCCCTCTAAGGGTTGAATGCTGCTATTACAATTGATATTTGTAATAGCAATGGCACTACAGGGGGTACGTGAGAGAGAGAGAAGAATAAAAAAAATGGGGTTTTATAATGTTTAATTTTTTGTTCAAAATGATAATCATACTTAATATTACCAGCAACTCACAAATCAGAATTCCTTTATTAATCCCAGGGGGAAATTGCTTAAAAACAAAAACACCAAATAAGAAAAAATGTACTGAATAATAAAAGAACAGACAACCAACAAAAAAATACATAAAACAACAACAAATACACACTAAATAAGAGTAAAACACACAAGATTGCTACAAATTACACAAACATAACAGAGAAACATACAAAACGACACAAGAAACAACCAAACAACACAAAAAACACACTGAAAGAGAATAATTTAAATGATATCAACAACACACAAAAACCAAATACACAAAATTATAGAAATTATCTTGATTTGAACATGAACTGGAAATACAAATATCATTCTCCTGGTCCCACATCAGGAGGGAGATGACCATATATGATAAAAACTATAGAAATAAATCTATCCAGGAGGCACAAAATACTGTTTCGTTCACTTATTTACAAAATGAGATTCTTTAAAATGTGTGTTATCACTAATTTATTCATCATTATGATCTATAGATATTTTTACACAGAATTCTGAGCTAAATGTGGTAGTTGGACATAAGGGTGGACGTGTGTATCCACGTCTGTCTCTGCGCACAGCACTGACCGGCTTCCTGAGTGGGCATGTCTTACTGTTAAAGGAGCTACGCCAATAATCAAAACATTTTTTTTGTTTCCCCCTAGTGGCAGCTCAGCAGAAAGCAGGGGTTTAGTTATTCTTTAAACAGTAACTCCCGCGGTTTCAGTTTAATTAGTAAGATAATAATGAAGGCTATAGCAGTAACTTAAAAAGGTTGGAAATGTTGAGGTTTCAACATGAAACATTTTATTTCTCCTACTTTCTGCAATTGTTTCATTTTCATTAATGGTCCAGTTTTATGCTATTTTTCACCCATCTCCATTTCTTCTAAGAACCCCAACAACATTAGCAACAGTATTTGTGCTTTATTTCCTCAAACTTTTCTTTTGCTATTTACACAGTCTTGTTTTCATCCAAAAAACTGCACATTAGGGTAAAACACGTTGATATTTAAGAGGCTATTGTGATTGTGAGTCAGAAAAACATTGTTTCAGGGTGTGTGTTTATCACAGCAGCAGCGGAGTCAGTCAGCTGTTTCAGCTGTTTCAAACACTCACCAGAGCTGCTACGTTGCTTTCTTATCATCCGCACATATTCTAACCACATGAATAGTCCATATAAGATGATAGTCCATTGTTGTGTCCAACCGCTGCGTCACATTGGGTCAAAAACATGTCAGATCAAGTCAAAGGTGATACGAGGCGATATAACAGCAACTAAAAATTAAACTGATTGTGAGCGCTCATACTGCGCTTTGGATTATCAATACACTGGATTACCTATATGATGGATTATCAATACACTGGATTATCTATATGATGGATTATCTACATACTCAATGATCTACAGTATATAGTGAATGTAAACATATTATCAGTGGATAAAGGGACTAGTGGATAAGGGAGCAGGCTTGTAATGGTAGGCTCACTGGTTCTAATCTCCCTGGTCCATCACTGTGAGATGTTGATCAGTCCCTCATATGAACCCTAACCCCTCCCTGGGTGCTACACCATGCCTGTCCACTGCTCCTCAGGGAGGGGTTAAATACAGAGAACACATTTCATGTATGTAGCTTTACATATATCACAATAAAGTATAATATATATTCTATATTAAACCAAAGTGTTTGTTTTAGCTGAGGTAGTTTGAGAGGGAGGAGCTCACATTCTCATAGAGTAGGAGGAGCCAGGATTGTCAGGAGGAGAAGTTTCCGCGATGTGACATCATGTGGCAAGAAAAAACTAACTGTCCCATTTGGAGCTGACTTTATACAAAATGTGTAGTAACAAGGGAAGGATTAAACAGAACTTTTTCATCTTTGTCCCTCTGAACGAGGCTAAAGATATATATCACTGTTTTTCATTGTACCTCCCCTTTAAAAAGATATTTAATGTTTTGTTTGTTAAGGGTCCTCATTCGTCAAACTCCAGTCCAACCAGTACAGAACCAAGAGACAGGTGAACACATCACTGCTTGTTTTCAAACAGAATGTGAAATAAATATGAATCCTAATCTGGTCCTGGTCCTGCTTCTTGTCCTGATGTGCAGTTCTGCAGAGAGAAGGTCTCGCATGCTCTTCATGCACCAGTGGAGTCAGGTGGGCCACAGTAAGAAGAGGATCAGTAAGGATGAGCTGGAAAAATGGGCGGAGTCTCTGGATTCTCTACTGGCCAGTCAGAGTAAGTACTTTGATATTCTCTGGTTTAGTGATGGACTAGGTCTGAATGGTTTAGTATTTTATTTATTCGTTTATTTGATATGGACATAACAACTGCATTGGACAAACCAGATACATCGTTTTCAGTGTTATAGCAAAACTGCTAATTTGCAACACCTGTCCATAGGAGGCAACACATTTCACAATACACAATGCAATACAATACACATTACACTATTTCAAAGGTAAACAATACACATCAGGATACATTTCATAAAGCGTTACCATGTGAGCAGCTTTGACTTGACTTCAGCCATTGTTTCAGACCTCTGTAAAACCTGTTCATGTCAGTCAGCAGTTTTAAATCAGTGGGCAGAGAGTTCCACAGGCTGGATCCATTAAAAGAGAAACTGGACTGTCCAAAAGATTTTGTAAATTTTGGGAGAACACAGTTCCCACTGACCGAGGCTCTGGTGTTGGGTCTACAGGAGTCCTGACGCCGAACAATGAGAGCTGAGAACAGCTGCGACACATGACTGTTCAAACATTTAAAGACCAATTTCAGAGTACTAAAATTTATAAAGTTTTCGAAAGTAAAAAGATTATGTCTATGAATGATGTCACAGTGATGCCATCTCATAGGTTTTCTATCAAATACCTTGACTGCCTGTTTGTACAATGAAACAACTGGCTTGAGTGTGAATGGTTTAGTAGTGACTAGGTCTGAATGGTTTAGTAGTGACTAGGTCTGAATGGTTTAGTGATGGACTAGGTCTGAATGGTTTAGTGATGGACTAGGTCTGAATGGTTTAGTAGTGACTGGGTCTGAATGGTTTAGTGATGGACTAGGTCTGAATGGTTTAGTAGTGACTGGGTCTGAAAAGTGGGTTGTGATTTAATGACCGTGCTAAAATGTGGATCCCAGGGTGAGACCAGATGAGAGCCCCTGTTCTAAATCAACCTCTATCTGCAGACCTTACACACTTTATTTAATAAGCACCTAATACTTTACATGCTCTGCACCTGCAATGCCAACAAAATTAAGTTGTCATACTTTTCATCAAGAAAAACATACAGTTTAATCTGTGAAACTAAACGAGGAGAGTAAACATTAAGAGTTGTCACGGCAAATTTGCAGTTGACCTCATTTGGAAACATGATTTGTGCTCTGATTGAATGATGAAGTCCAGTCAAAGCCTGATGATTTTATGAAAAAGGATTTATTATAAACTAAATGGAAAAGAGTACAAAAAAAGGTGTTTCATCCTGTAGGAAGGGCAAGCAGCCAGCAACTAACTGGAAAGTTCCACATCTTAAACTTTATACAGATAGAGAAAAGTCCCACCCTGATGAGAGGAAAAGGAGGGGGTCAGATGCCCCAACAGTGGAGACGTTGGAGCAATAATATCTGTCTTGATTGTGAGTGTGAGTGTGAGTGTGAGTGTGAGAGTGAGAGAGTGAGTATCTGCATGTGAGTTGGATTTTGGCCTTGGTCAGATGCAGCTCATCTGTGTACGTAGATGAAAGAATGTGAGTCGGCCATCTAAACCCTGTGAAAGGCATAAAACAAGAATCACATCTTATTATACGTAGGCACTGTTAACAGAGCTCTGTTTATCAGAGCTTTTGTATGAGACCTTTAGTTGAGACTGTTTGTGCTGGCACTGTGAATACAGCACAGTCTGTCTGTACTGCGGGTAATCTATACTATAATTCAAGGGAGGTCTGTGTGTGTGTGCGTGTGGAGCAAATATCTCCCGGACACGATACCAGTTCGACCTGAAACTCGCTCGACGGGTTCCAAATGCCCTGAGTGTGTGTATCTGTTATTTTGGAGTAATTTGGTCATTTCAAAATGCTTATTTTAATTTTATTTCACTTCTGGACGGCCCCGAAATGAAACCTATTCAGCTTTTGACCTCAGGGTGTGAGGGGGCGCTAGCGCACCATCTATATCTATTTCACTGCACAGCTCACTTCTGATGCGTGCATGAGCTCCCGTGGACTTTTCTTTTCTCTGTTCTTCATTTGGTGATGACATTTCGAAACGTTTATTTTCATGTTAGTTTGACCGTTCGCTATTCAGACCAGACAGACCTCACCCGGAAGTTGTATAACGGACCACCGTTTAGTCCGGTTACAGTCTGTGTCACGACACACATCCGTAGCGTGGTCGTGAGCTCCCGTGGACTTCACTTTTGAGGAAACATACTTTTTACTGTTTCATATTTGGTGATAATGTTTCAAAACCTTTATTTTCATGTTAGTTTGATTGTTCGCTAATTAGACCGGACAGAGCTCACCCGGAAGTTATTGACGGCAATGGCTGCTGTGTTGAAAGCTGCACTTTTTTTCGCGGCGCATGTGTGTGAGAGAGAACGGAGGAGATTAGAGTCTCAGGTAGAGAGTCTGTCTCTCTCTCGCTCTCTCTCACACACACACACACACACATATCGATCAGTTGAGCTTCACTATCGATCACCGTCTCCATGACATGCGTGCAGGTATGGGAGTGTTGAGTGAATAACGGACCACCATTTAGTCCGGTTACAGTCTGTGTTACGACACCCGTCCATAGGGTGGTATTGACTGTAGTGTTACAGTCAGATCTAAGTGTTTACATGTTACATAGTGAAGGTCACCTGATTACTGCATCTTCACTCACATCACACCTGCCACTACATCTAACTACTGACAATAGAGAAGTTTAGTGAAAGTTAGACAGGTACACGTGGATGGACTGGTGCGTATGAATTTAGAATGGATTTTCCCCCCCCAACACACACCAAACAACAAAAATATGAAAATGACTCAAAATACACAAAACTAAATATTTAAACAAAAAATAAACAAAAGGCAACAGAAATTCAAAAAACTACACTAAAAAAGGATACAAAATGCCTCCAGAATCACACTACAAATGCAACAAAAAACAATAATTATACAAAAAATATGCACAAATGACGTAAAACAAAAAACTAAACAATATTTATACAGGAAGTACACAAAACAACAACAGAAATGCACAAAAATATACAAAAGGCTCCAAAAACACACAAAATGACTCCAAAAAACATATATTACAGAAAAATACACCAAAAAACAACACAAATATGAAAATGACTCAGTATACACAAAACTAAATATTTATACAAAAAATACACTAAAATGACAACAGAAATACACAAAACTACATTAAAAAAAAACAACAAAAAAAACACACTAAATGACTACAGAATAACGCTACAATGGCAACAGCAAAAAATAATTAAAACAAAAAATATAAAAATGAGTAAAAAAAATCAACACATTCATCATACGCATGTCTCATAGAATTAAACCAGAGAAATTGCACACGTTATTTTACTTTGCACCTGCAAATATGCCCCTTAATAATGCTACAGAGTATGTTGTTATTATGCCCGTAATTGACAACTCTCCTTAAGCGCCCACTATATGAATGCATACTTCTGACGAGCACTGTACTAGTCTAATCAAACATGACTTGGCAAAGGACCAATGTCTCTGTTCAAAAGCACAACGATATAATGCAGTCATTGTGTATTAACACATGACAAATTGTACACATGAACACACATTTGATGATATGATGATTAATATAATTGCTGACACGGACGGAGAAGTGTGGAGTGTGACTACATGTCTTCCAAGATGAATGCATACAATTGAGAGACATGGAAATGTGAAAAAGCCAAACAAGTTTAACCAAATAAATAAATGTTATTTATTTATTTAATTTTATTTTTTTGCCATCTCTTATTTATGAAGGAGAAATCTTATTCTGTCCTTTATTTATTCTGACTAATGTTTACACTCCACACCTAATAACATAACCTAGTTATTTTTATAGAGCTGAATTTGTCAGTTCATTTATTTCATTATTTTCCCCCATAATTATTATTTGAGACATAATTTACTTAATTTTGAAGCTAAATTGGTGGCAAAACAAACAAAATTAAAGTTAAGTTGAGTCGAACAATCATATTGTCTTTTGCTCTCTGTATTTATCCCATTCGTAGGAGTGATGAGCCATAGCACGGTTTGGAGAGCTTCCTTAAATGCTCGGAAGTTGCTTAACTTTAAACTATCTCATTTATATCTATCAATTATTAAGAATTTCAGGAGGACCCTCTTTAAATCCAATGTTGAGAACACTTAGAAAATGGTTGGAGGGTTTTGAGGTATATTATTTTCCTATGATAAAATATAAATCAAATATCAGAGGGACGTTGGTCCTCTCCCTTCCCTTTTTACAAAAGAATACATTTGGATTCTAAAAACCATATGATAAATATCATTGGAAAATCATTTATCTGATCATTTTGGATGTGTCTCCGTTTTCCTCTCTCTTGTGTCCGCCTGCCTTTGTGCCCTCCAGCCTCCTCGACCTCCTCCTCCTCAGCCATAAAGGTCAAAGCCAGGGTCAACTGTACGCTCCCTTTGGAAATTTGAAGATTTGTCCCCACTTTCGCAGTTGGATTGGAAGTCTTTGTAGTCTCTGGAATAGATATTATCTTAGAACATCCACAATATGTCATATTGTCACGTGTCTATTTCACTCTATTTCCTCTTTGCTTCTCCGTTATAGTTATGGACAATACTTCCCTTTAATTCTCATCCTTCATCATAAGAAGCAGTGACCAGGCATGACGGCTGAAGGAGGCAGGATCGGAGTCGAAAAGGCGGTGGCATTTTCTGTTCGGAAACACTCAGAAACAGAAAGAGAGGAAAACATTAAGACTTAAATGAATCATGTAAAATATCCCTTTTCTTTTGTAGAATTTTGATTGGTCTCCTTCGAATATACAGCCAGCAACCTGTGTATATATAAGAAAAATAATAACAACAACGAAGACAAAGACGTAGACAAGTGTACACAACAAGAAGCATACACATACAGCAACAAAAACATAGACACTGAACATGAACAGTAAGGTCAGTCAAGGTCAAAGCGAGTCATTCCACTGAAAGTGGTATTATATATATATTAAAAAAATGTTTTGCTGCGCAGTGTCTAAGTAGAGTACATGCCTCATCTGAACCACCACCGGTGAGAGCCAGTCCACCTCTTCTCTCGTGGTCAATGAGCTCTTATTGGCCCCCATGCTTGGCAACCTTTTAGCGTTGATCAACTTTTCACTGGCCAGTGCTTCAGAACACCATCCGTATCAATAGCAAACACAAACTTTACCGTATTTAGACTAATTGTCTATTCCCGAGAGTCTTCGGAACGCCGTCCGGAACACAAACACAAACTTGACCGTACACAGGCTGAACGCCTAGTGCTCAGGAGTCATTCGGAACGCCGTCCAGAACAGACTACTCAATCAGAAAGTAAAATACTATCTAGGAACCTAGGGGGTTTGCCATATCTAAACGGGACCTCCCTCAAATCCGCTTACACAGGATTCCTACCTAATTGGAATTCGGGAGCGATTCTGTATGTTGACAAGGCCAGTCTCTAACAACCCTCACTCTAAGGGAACGTACAATATTAATATCGTAGACTGAGAAATTTGTTCAGAACAATATTCGGTTACCAAGCATGTATCAAATCAGGTGGACCGCTATCCCCCGGCAAGACAGTATGACACATGGTCAGCGAGTCAAGGATGGTGTCCGGGAGAGAGAAGCATTCCCCAGGAATTGTCCCGCCTATCAGAAAGGAAAGACCCCCAAAGAGTGGTTCCCCTCGCAAGGTCCATCCCTTTTTTGTACATTAAAACCAACCTTCTTGTTTGAAAAGTAATTGCCTATGTACTCATAGCAAATGATAGGACAGTTTTCTCAGGAAAAATTTGGTCCCCCCTGCTGTCCAGTGGCTTTGGGCCGGCAAGACAGTCCGACGCAGTAAGGAGGAGGCGCGCATAATGAAAACAAATAAATGTTGAACTAGGCTGCCTGTCGCAAGCAGCTTCAAAAGGGTAAGGTACAGATTGTTTACGAGGGTATCGGCAAAAAGAAAATGTGAACATGTAAATGGTTGAGGCTGCAGTCCTCAATCTTCATCTCAAATTTCCTGAAATTGAGTAAAAACAAAAAAGTAAAAGAAGAATCGTTCAGAAATAACAAAGGTATTGAAAAGGATAAAAACGTGCGAGCTCAAAAAAAATCATGGCCAATGAAAAAAATAAAAACTTCAGCTCCAAAAGCTGAGGCAGCACAACAGAGAGCTCTGTCTGCAACGGATGTAACCATATATTGCATTGTGGGGGTCCTCCCCTCAACAAGAAAAAAAGGAAAGAAAAGTAAACAACAACAAAAAAAAAAAACCCATTTGTAACTATTTTCCTCCCTTTTGTTTGTCTTTCTCATAAAGGCGAAAGCGGTATAAATAAATGAACAACATAATGAATAAAAGCAAAGATAAATGATGGGCACACATGGTCTCATGTGGCAAACAGAAGGGTTCTGTGTGGAGTTACGGTGGTCGGGTTTCTCTGTTTGTGTGTGACTGATTGTCCGTCTGCCCTGTTTCCTTTGAGCGCACATTCTTTTAAGGGTTTCTCAAAGCGTGTCAGAGAATAAATAAAAACAAGATAATCTTGCATATAGTCAGAAAACAGAGGGGTTAGTAGTGTCTGATTGATGGAGAAGCTTGTTGGCTATTCAGTAGTTGTCCCCCCCTCCACCAGAGTTCAAGGCGAAAGTGATATAGCACTACCACCAAAGGCTGTGGTGGACTTCATGTGAAGTTGGTATCCTCGTGGCTCGTGAATGGGTGCAATCGTCCACAGAAACAGTGTCTTTTTGGTGAAGGTGTTCCAGCAGACGTGTGAGACGTGTCTTTCAGGCAGTAATCGTGGCGTTCAACCGGCAACTCATTGGTGGGGGAGTGTCCAACCAGCTTCGACGCCCACAGGTTCTCAGTCTTTGATGATGGGGCAGGATGTGTTAATCCCAGCATTGGCATGCGGCCCATTCCATAGACGATGAAGAGTTGACTTGGGACTGAGCGAGTTATTTTGTTAGAGCATTGCTTTGCTGAATGGGAGAGTTGAGTCCTTTGATAGTCGATTTCCTTCTGAAGCTTGGTCCTTTGTATGATGTTGACATTTCATTAGCATAAGAGTTGGAGGTGATTTTATTCATTAAGAGTTTTCATTGAAGATGTCGTTGTATCTTCAAGGACAACCGCAAAGCCAACAGAAACGAACAATAAAATAAAATAAAAAATATATAATGATAACAGTAATAATAAAATAAAATGAAATACTGTAATCATCTGTGTGTGTTTGAGTGTGTGTTGCTCATACACATTTGAGAGTGGACCCCAGATATATCAAAAATGAAATTAAATGAAATAAATAAAAAATAAATAAATAAAATGAAAAAGAGAAAACAAAAATACAAATTAAAAATATATATAAATTTTAAAATAAAAATAGTGTGTGCGTGTGTGTGTGTGTGTGTGGGGCAATGGCTTAGCGCTATTCTGCAGGCAGAGGGCAAGGTGAGAAACCACAACGTTGTGGCACTAACGGTGTTAGTTTTGGGAATCTATGTATTAATAGCAGACCGAATTACAAGTATGTAGCGTCTTAATCACGTGACCTTTCACTAAACTGGCCAATGAGGGGCCTGGATAGAGTGTGTGTGTGTGTGTGTGTGTGTGTGTGTGTGTGTGTGTGTGTGTGTGTGTGTGTGTGTGTGTGTGTGTGTGTGTGTGTGTGTGTGTGTGTGTGTGTGTGTGTGTGTGTGTGTGTGTGTGTGTGTGTGTTCGGGTGCGCGTGTGTGTGTCGGGGGTCAACACACGTCATGACCGAGATGCACACATTGAAAACAGGGCTCAAAGTGCTGCTAATATCCGTACGTTCAGCTGAGAGAAGCCAAAACGCACAGAAGACAGCAGCTGATACATGTCCAAAATGAAAGCATTAAAGCCAATCAAACAACCAAAAGAGGAAATCTGATTTCATTCACACGTTTAAACAAAAATAATAAAAAACAAAGAATAAAAAAAGTCAAACTCCTAAAGCTTGCCGGTTTCATGATCTGAGTTCACATCATACTGAGATTGTATATGCGCATGCATATATTATTTGTTTATTGGATTATTCATATTTAAGAACTTATTTTCTATAAATAGTACTAACTTATCCAAAGTAATATCCCACTGATATCTTCATCACTGCCCTCCCCTGCCCTGTAGTCTTCACTACAGTTTATTGGATTAGGTTAGTGTTGGGTCTTTAATCTATTTTGATATCGGTACAGAGGTGAACTCGGTACATGGCACTAGGGTGTTTCAGAAACTTTGGTTGCTTGTCTATCCTATGGTCAGGACCGGAGCCCAAAGAAAAATATAGGGAACTTATAATATTAAAAAGTAAAGAACTTCAACCATTTGAGCCTTTCCCATGGCAGTTTCTTTCACTGGGTCAAAACACAGAACATCTGAAGGAGGAGAGAACCTCCAGAATGATGAAAATCAATACAATACTCGACCGGTTACCTGTCTATCAACACAGAGCAAATATATATATATATATATATATAGTATATATATATATATATATATATATATATAGATATATATATATATATATATATATATATATATATATAAAAAGGCAGCTTTACCTTATTAGTCTGAATTGGTGTTTGAGGATCAACCAATGGTTCGTGGTCCATTCTCTGTCCGGGAGGCAGACCACCGCGGGGAAGACTCGGAGCCCCATGCTCATGAAAACCTGGCTTTGGGGTTTTAAGCGCGTCCGCTCCCCGGTACCGGTCCGCGGCAGAAGCCCTCCAGAGCAGAAAATGGTCTCTGTTCGTGGTCGCCAATTTGTCACGGCAAATTTGCGGTTGACCTCATTTGGAGACATGATTTATGTTGTGGTTAAATGATGAAGTCCAGTCAAAGCTGATGATTTTATAAAAAAGGATTTATTATAAACTAATGAATGTGTGTGTGTGTGTGTGTGCGCGTGTGCGTGTGTGTCCTTCAGCAGAGACTGTTTGTTGCTGGCACTGTGAATACGGCACAATCTGTCTGTACTGCGGGTAATCTAATCTAACATGACTTGGCAAAGGACCAACGTCTCTGTTCAAAAGTACAACGATATAATGCAGTCATTGTGTATAAACACAAGACAAATTGTACACATGAACACACGTTTGATGATATGATGATTATTATAATAATTGCCATAACAGAGTGCAGTTCCTAAAAGCACATTTGTAAAGGAGGTGTCAGGAAGGAGACCCAAACTTGTGACCTCAGATAAGACTGTAATTAGGACTAATTCAAATTCTTCAATCTCTCCAGGTTGTCCGGCCAGAACAATGAGAAAGACAGGATTCACACTCATGCAACTCTTTATTGCAGGTTGCAATAGATGGCGCTGTACATCACGTTGTTCATGTTGTTCATGTTTTCTAAACAAATGGAATAAACAGAATAATGAGTGATAGTTACTAAGACTAAATGATAATAATAAAGAAATGCAATAATAAGAAGTCTAAATGACTATACTCTATATAAATGATAAATTCACTGAAGTGTAAAAAAGGACACAAAACCTAAATATACATGTATACCTTAGTTACACTGTATAGTTGTTATAGTAAACTCTGATAACCAACCCAAAACTACAAAACCGGGATTATAATTAGGCTTGGCAAAGAAAGGGTTAAATTTAGCTGAACGCTGGCAAATGGCTGAGATGCATCCACGTGCATCACACGGGTAGAGTGAAGCCTGCACATTAACAATATGATCACAAAGAAACACGGTGAATACTGTAAATAAACTACACTAAACAATAGACAGGCAATACATATGACATGAACTTACATTCTCATGGATGCATGAACACATGAACGAAGAAGAAAGAGAGGTTATTCCGTGTGATTGCTGGAAGGATTGAACAAGTCTCCCCGAGGAAAGATACCTGCGCACTGACTTGCCTGAAAGTTAGGACGGAGGATACTGACTCCTGATTGGTGGAGAGAACAAGGAAGTGAACTGTGATTGGTTGCTAAGCTGTAACAAGGCAGGGCTCTCTACATAGATATATGAAAATAGAAAGAGAAACTAAGATAAACTAAATTATACTTTGCGGATATATTCTGAAAACACACTAAATTTGACACAAATCAGAACCTTGTTAACAACATTACTGGCCTTACTTTACAGCACTGCGAAACCTTTATTTTCTTATTTGTTAACATGCCTGTTGGGTATTTTAAGATGAGGCACTATTCATTTTTATATTAGACATTTTTATTTAATATTATTTCATCTTCACTAAAATCTAAAGTGAATTTTTTTTTTTAATTTATTGCTTGTTTGATCAAGCTATTTCATAGAAGTGCGAAGTATGTATTATAGGAGTATCGGATCCGGACTCGGTAGGATTCTCAAAATCAAAGGACTCGGCGGCAAAAAAACCTGATCATGACATCCCAAATGTCCAGTTTCCTGAATCAATTTGATTTTAATTAATAAGCTTTTGAATTGATTAATCGCAAAAATGGAGCTTAGGGATTATATTTCAAATGCCTCGTTGGCCGTCTGCCATCCCTCCCAACCCCCCACCCACTCCTCTACGAGCTACAGGGAAGGCGTTGTTGAGTATCGGATCCGGATGAAGTGATTTCCTCTGTAGGAGACTTTTTAGTCTGAAGCTCATGTTGTACTAGATTTTATTTGTAGAGTCTGAGTAAAAATAAATAAATAAAAAAGATTGACAATGACAGAATGAACTGCATGTATCCATTCCTCCAACATTATATTTTCTTACTCATCTGCACCAGTAGTCTCCATTGAGAGCAACTGTTGGTGCACGTTGTAACCAGTGGTAGAACCAGAACGTAGCTAATGGACATGGAAAAATTAGGATGGGTCTGACTATTTTTAAAGCTGATAGATGTATGTAAACGATTTATGATGGGCTATAATAAAATCTGCCTTGCCACTGTAAATTAGCCTATGGTACGAATAATACAGTATACCTATGAGTGGATATACAGTAGAGACCACTACTCCACAACTGGACCTTTGTTCTGTTAAATGTCACTGTTAAGACCCAAAGGACGAAAAGGGAGAGAATGAGTTTATGTAGGCTATTGATAAAGCTTCATAGTTTTGCTGCTATTCAACAAGACGAGAGTGTTTACTAAGGTTAATATCACAAAGCTTTACACATACACTGTACATGGGAGACACTTCAGTACAGGTATTGAATAAGTTTAAAGGTCCTATATCTTGCTATTTTAAGACCTTCCCAAGTAAACTACAGTCACATATGGTTAATATTTAATATTTGGCAAAAACAGAATACTAATTTATTAAAAAAATATGTCTTTTTTTCTTTCAACCTGGAAGTTGAAACGCCGCCCATTTTATGTTGTGGCCCTAGAGCTCCGGCAAAGCAGCAGGGGCAACAGGCTTATGGCCCTTTTAACATTTAATAGCTACAATTGACTATCTGGAATTAACATTGTAGATATCAACACCATGATTGTGACTACTCAAAATTCAATTTTGACTAGTCAAAAATACAGATAGATTCATCGAACAATGGACCATCATTTTACTGACTATGGATGGACCCCAAAAATCTCTCCCCTTTATTCCCCCTTATAGATGGTCCTGTCTCCACATGACTGTTCTTCAATGTTCATGTCTGTGTTCAACCACCTTCAGCTACAGTGGGGGTCCCCACTCTCTGGGACCTTTATTTTGGAGGGTTGTAGTCTGAACAGGTTGAGAACCATTGGGTTAGATGTTTTTTAGATATTTTTAGATTAATATTTTCACATTTAAATATCCAAAAAGCTGCTGCGTTCGGACATTTGTTCTTTTTGCACTAAAGGAAACCTAAAACTCAGGACACTTTATTGGTGCTTTAAGATGTTTTGTAGATTATCGTTTTATCATTTACCTCAAACCTTGTGCTTTTCTTTATTTGTAAAACTAAATACTACTGACTGTGCCTGTTATTTTAGTCAAAGAGCTCAAACCTCTGCAGTGGAACCTGTTAGACATGTTTAGTGTTGATGAATGAATGACTAACTTTAATCTTTTCATTTATATCTGAGATATCTACCTCATGTGCAGCTAAAACAATACGTTTGTATTGTTTCACAGGGATTGTTCAATGTTTTACAATAAAATAAGAATGGAACATTCAAGGTGTTTAATGTCAGATGGGGAAAAAATCAGGTTTGGCTGGTTGACTTTTAAAGATCTGTGATCGTTTAGAAAAGTGTAATTGGTGTGTATGTGTGTGTGCGTGTGCATCCCTCAGACGGTGTGGCGGTGTTTGAGGCGTTCTTACGCTCAGAGTTCAGTGAGGAGAACCTGCTCTTCTACGTGGCCTGTGAGCAGTACAAAAACTCCTCCACCAACTTCAGTCTGCAGAAGAGAGCCAAACACATCTACAACACCTACATCCAGCCTGGAGCTCCACGGGAGGTACGGTTAGGCCCCGCCCCTCACCAACACTGGTCTGACCTTTCTGTCATCAATACGTGTGATTCACTGTTCCTAAAGATAGAGATCAAATACAGTATTGGTATCATCTATAGCGGTGTTTCTCAAATGGGGGTACGCAATGACACTACAGGGGGTGGCAGAGAGAGAGGAAAATTAACAAATAAAATGTCCCACACCAGGCGTGAGATGACCAAAAATGATAAAAACTATAGAAATAAATCTGTTCACAAGCCACTGGGGTCGGGACCCCATGTGGGGTCGCTTGGAGTTTAATTGTGGGTTGCCTGAATGGTCTTAAAAATGAAAAAATATTTTTTTTTATTTTATTTTTTTGTACACGGTTTATTTATGATTTTTACATTACAGTCATCAGAATAAGCAATTCTCATTGTTGAAATAAAAGCAAAGAACCCCGCCCCCTCCCACAGAAACATTGAGGAAGCCAAAATACTCAAAAGATTAAAAATAATAATAATAATAATGAAAAACATACTTACAGGAATTAAATAAGATAATGATAATAGCTAACAATGATAACAATAACATAAATATGAATATATATATATATACATACACACATATATACATATATATATATATATATATATATATATATACATATATATACATACACACATAAAATAAAAGGTGAGTAAACAAAATACAGTCCAGTGAGTTACAATAAATTATACATTACATCATCTTGGTCACAAACTGATGTTGCAGCAGGAGCAGTGACATGTGAACCAAACCTAAAGACCAAAGAAAGTTTATGATGTTTGGGTTTGTAATATCTGTTACAGAGAAAGAACTTAAGGTTCAGTGATTTATAAAATGATCAGAG
This sequence comes from Gouania willdenowi, assembly GCF_900634775.1. Lineage (NCBI taxonomy): Eukaryota > Metazoa > Chordata > Actinopteri > Blenniiformes > Gobiesocidae > Gouania > Gouania willdenowi. The sequence goes on along the minus strand of NC_041054.1, from coordinate 31,381,940 downwards.
TTTAGGCTTTCAACATGACTTAGAAAGGGCGGCCATGACAGTAAAAATGTGTCAGCTGACCCTCTGACCCTATACCTTATCTTCTCTAGTGTAACAAAATACAGCATGTCTTTAATCCACTGTGTAAATGTCAGAGGGTTACATTCTTTCCATCTAATCAAAATCTGTCTTCTGGCTATAAGAGTGTGTTCCAAACTCCACACCAAATACAGCCAGGAAGGCAGATTGTCTTAATTATCTTAGCCTATAATTTTGGAAAGTGTATCAAATATTAATTTCCAGTAATTAGATAACCTAGTGCATTCCCAAAGCATATGAATTAAAGTGGCTGGGAATTGCCTCCAACGATCGCATATGGGATTTATTTTAACTCATTCAGTGCCAGCCATTTTCAGATTTTCTTCCCCCTACTATAACTATCTGAAATCTGACACCAGATTCTGAAAGATTGAAGCCGTTTCGTTCTTTTGTAATCAGCCGTTGAATAGAGCAAGTTTTACACAAATCTTCAGTTTCAGAGCAAAAAGCTAAAAAAAAACCTGTCAGTGACTTTAAAGCTATTTTTTTGCTTCAGTAACAACTCTAACATCTGAACATTGTTTCCTTATATAAAACATTAAAAAAAAAATACTGAGACTGGGCTTTTGATGGCAAAATGATTATTATTTATCTATCTGGGTCAGAGTTGAATGTATTTCTTACTGTATTTTGGTGTTCCTCCAAGTTTCTCTCCCGTCAGTCTGCACACACGTAACTTCCTCTTCCTCCCGCACATGCAGAGTGTCACTGCGTTCCCTGTATTTTTTATGGTTTTATGTCACAATCGCCAGATTATCCATGAGTTCCACACATGCTCTGGTCGAGTGTGCGCTGCTGGGAATGTCAACTCTTTTACGTAGCGCCATTTTCTGTCTCATAAACTCCTTTCCTCTCTCCCTCTGAGCTCTGCTGAGCATGGATGATCTCTCATCCAAAGGTGCTGCTACCTCCTACATGTCACCTATTATTTTGCTATCTGGCTCACATGCTGGGGATATTTTGTACCCCCCCCCCCCCCCCCCCCTCCTCCTGACACGCAGCGATGACCCGTTTAGCCCGGTTAGTTGATGGTTTTATCTCACCATCTCAACATTATCAATAATCCACTCAGGTCCACACATGTTCTGTGTTAGTATGTGGAGCTGTGAGCTGCTGGATATGTCACAATATCACTCTGTAGCGCCATAATCTCACCTGTTCCTGCTTCTCCTCCCCAGCTAATGGTAGCATCAGTGGCTAATCTCTCATCTAAAGGTGTACTGCTGCCATCTTCAGGACACAGTTGGTCATTACAACACCCCACAGCTTAGATATTGATGAGGGACCTCCGCCAGGGTGTTTTCTAGTAATTCCCGTGAAAAAATGCAAATGATGAGATATCTCGTCAATGGCACTGAGTGAGTTAAGTAAGAATCTTGAAAGTTTAACATTGGTCCAGTGTAGCCGGTGAAGTATTTTAAACCATTTTCACAAGTGGGTTTGAAGTATAATTAATTAGAGGCTCTAGGTTTGGTAGAGAAGAACATAAAGCAGATAGTGAGGTATTACAGGGGTCTTTCTCTAGAGTTAACCAGGCAGGTACAGCCATCGTTTCGTCATTTGCCATCCAACAAGACATTTTAATATTCGCAGATCAACAAAAGAACTGAAAATTTGTAAACCGAGTCCTCCATGCTGTTTAGGTTTTTGTAATATAGCATTGCTTATACATGGTTTCTTTTTATTCCAAATGAAAGAGGTGAGCTTTTTGTTAAGGGAGATAAAACATGTTTTGGTTTAATAGACTGGTACACACTGGAACAGATAAAAAAGTTTGGGTAATAGATTCATCTTTATGGTGTTAATTCTACCTGCCAAAGATAAAGGTAACAAATCCCAGCGCTCGAGATCCTGCTTCAAAAAGGACAGAAATGGTGGAAAATTTGCCGTGGAAATGTCTTTAAATTTGTGTGTGACCCAAACACCAAGATATTTCATTTTTCCAAACACACTTTAAATGTCAATGAACACAGACAGAGTCACTTGCCATCTTATTTATGGGCATCAATTTGCTTTTTGAGGCATTTATTTTGTTACCTGAAATCTTACCAATTTCCTTTAGGACATTTAGGGCGACAGGAAGAGATGAAGAAATATTCGATATGAAAAGTAACATATCATCTGCATAAAGTGAAACTTTGTGTTCCAATCCTGTTCTTGTAATTCCTGTTATATATTTATTGCTGTGCACTGCTATCACCAGTGGTTCAACTGAAATAACAAAGAGGAGAGTGGACACCTCTGTCTCGTCCCTCGTGTTAGTGGGAAAGGGGATGAAATATTGTTATTAGTTCGTACAGCTGCCATCGGAGAGCTATATAAAATTTTAATCCATGACAAAAATTTGGGACCAAAACTGAATCTATCAAGGGTGCAAAATAGATAGTCCCATTCCACCCTATCGAAAGCTTTTTCGGCATCCAATGATATCACTACTTCAGATTTGTTAGGTGGAGATGGTCCATAAATGATGTTAAATAGACGCCTAACGTTGGAGGAAGATTGTCAATTTCTTATGAACCCAGTCTGGTCTGGTGAAATGATGGTTGGGAGGACCGTTTCCATGTGGAGTGCAATTAATTTTGAGAGAATTTTGTTATCAATTTTAAGCAGTGAAATAGGGCGATAGGATCCACAATCCTGTCTATTTTTCCCTTTTTTAAAGATAAGTGATTTGGTGGCCTGTCGTAGTGTTTCAGGAAGTGATTCACTGAATACCTTGTTTAAAATAGGGGACAATTTTTAGAAAACATTTTTTAAAATTCTGTAGGGAACCCATCAGGCCCAGGGGATCTCACACTTTGCATGCATTTAATGGTCAGCTCAATTTCTCTAATAGAAAGTGGAGATTCCAGTTTAGCTTTGTTTTCCGGGTCAATGTACGGGATCTCAACTTTTTGAAGGAATGACGTAATTAAATGGTCATCTTTCAGTGATTCAGATGTACACAGATCACTGATCGCAGAGTGATCCACACAAATCCCCCTGACTCATCTTTAATCTCTTGTATTGTCTGACTTGCTGATTTCTGGTGCAGCTGGTATGATCATATGATCATAGTATGTGTGTTTGGATCTCATTAAGAGGTTTTCAGCTTTTTGGGTAGTTAATAAATCAAATTCTTTCTGGAGAAGGAGGCGTTCTTTAATGCCGTCAGCTGACGAGGATGTTGCCAATTGCAGATCAAGGTTAGAAATATTTTTAGTTAATTCATTAATGCGCCTATTTCTAGTTTTAAGCAACCGTGCATTGTAAGAGATGATCTGGCCTCTTAAGTATACCTTCAGTGCTTCCCACACTGTTGATGATGACATTCCTGGTGTTTGATTGATTTGTAAAAAAAAAGTAAATCTGTGATGAGATAAAATCTGAAAATGTTTTATCAGAAAGGAAGAGTTGAGCCGCCAGGGCCTATGAACCGGCTGTGTAACGGGTAAATTAAGCTTTAGGGTGTGTGGAGCATGGTCAGAAATAACAATCACATTCCTGAACCAATAGAAGAAAATGCCATAAAAATGTAGTCAATTCTTGAGAATGATTTGTGAACAGGCGAAAAAAAAGAATATTTACGGGCAGTTGTATTAAGAGTGCATCATACATCAACAATACCATAGGTATTAAGAAACAATTCATATCTCCTCCCAATATTAGATGATCTTTATTTAAGTCAGGGAGTCAGGAGAAAAAGTTTGTGAAAAATCCAGTGTCGTCCAATTAGGGGCGTACACGCTTGCTAAGACAACAGGTGTGTTGTTGAGTTTGCCCCTAACAATGACGTATCGGCCCATAGGGTCTGCATCGACCTGAGAAGAAATGAAGGGTACTTGTTTCCCAATAATGAGTGCTGCTCCTCTGGACTTAGACTGAAACTTTGAATGGTAAACCTCACCAACCCATCTAGTGCGGAGGCGAGAGTGATCACCCAGCGTTAGGTGGGTCACCTGGAGGAAAGCTATGTCAACTTTTAACCTATGTAGATGCGTAAGGACTCTATTTCATTTCACAGGGTGGTTCATCCCCTTAATATTCCAGCTTGTGAATGAAGCTGCTCCTCTAGCCATTACAGGTTGTGCCATAACGAGAGATCATAAGTTTCCCTTTGCATTGATTCATTTTGGTACAACCGGAGTAAAATAAAATAAAATAAAATAAAACACCAAACAATAAAAACAAACAAAAAAGGCAAACCTGAGTACAAAAACACTGTATGCCACCAGTGTGGCAAATATCACCCTACATATAAAATACGAAAGTCGGTGGTCAGATGGTTAATTAAACATAAACAATCTATTTAAATATCAGAAAACAATAACGTATGGGTGGATTCAACAAATCATGCTTTAGTTTTATGGAATTTTCAATTATTGAGGATAAAATCCTCAGAGACAAGATTTAAAGAATACTGTAAACAATTTAAACCTATATTATATAATAATTCTAACGTAAAAGATGGGTCAAGATAAACATGCTTACACCAACATTTACTTACTGTCAGTAACACTTGTACCCCAACGAGACCCTTTAAGTTTCTGTGTAATCAGAGTGAATGATAACCTTCCATGGCGTGTAGTCTCTAATGGGCAGCAGGTTCTGGTTTGCTGATGTTCTGTGAGATGTACCGCTGAGCATCCTCTGGAGAGGAGAACACTTTGTCCAGTCCGTGAAGGATGCCGAAGCGGAGGCCCCCGACCTGAGGGGCGGGGCTCCTTGCTTCAGGGCAGGCTGTAGTGTGCGGTGCGCTCTGTCCAGTAATGGAGTCTTTTCAAACTGGAAGGCTTCTTTCAGCAGCTCAGAGACGGTGGTGGTACCACAGCTCCCCTGGCCTTCGGGAACACCTATTATTCTGATGTTACTGCGCCTGGACCTTCCTTCCAAGTCTTCACATTTGTCTTCCAAAGCTGCCACCTGCGTCGAAAGTTGTTTTACGGTGTGTTGTAGTTCAGCGACATCATCTCACCAAACCAAAACGGCAGATGACATACAGGAACACCAAGAACATTGACTCCACCTCCTTCACCCAGCACCTTCAGCTTCTTTCACCCCCTCTGTACTCATCAGTCAGCGATCTTATGGACTACTACAACGACAACCTCAGCTCCATCCTGGACATTCATGCTCCACAAAAAACCCGGACTGTCACTTTCACCCGTTCAGCTCCCTGGTTCACAGACAAACTCAGGGCCATGAAAAGGTTGGGCCGCGCCCTGGAGCGAGCCAGCTAAACATCTAGCCTGAAGGTGCATAAGTTGGCCTACCGGGAACATCAACACACATACGCAAAAGCCCTCTCCACCGCCAGGTCTGAACACTATTCAACAGTCATCAATAACAACCCAGGAAACTCAAAAAAACTATTTTCCACTGTCAGCCATCTCCTCAAACCACAGATCCCATCACATCACACACCTACAGCAATAAACTGCAACATTTTCTTTGATAGTTTTACATCCAAAATTGACAATATCCGCTCATCTCTCGCACCTCTTCAAAATTCCATCCATGACATCTCGACCACACCCATTAAACAACATCTCACACACTTCATATCCACAACGCAGCAGGAGGTCGAGAAGATTGTCTGCACCTCAAAATCATCCACCTGCTCCCTGGATCCCATTCCCTCTCCTCTGCTCAAAAGTCACAACCAAATCATTAGCCCCCTCATAACAAAAATCATCAATCTCTCCCTGAAAACTGGCAACGTCCCACTTCCACTCAAAACAGCTTTAATCAAACCACTCCTGAAAAAAACCTTCTCTTGACCCTGAAAACTTATCAAATTACCGTCCCATCTCCAACCTCCCATTCATATCCAAAATCCTGGAAAAAGTAGTCTCCTCTCAGCTCCACAATCACCTCAAAACTAACAGCCTACATGAAAAATTCCAATCTGGTTTCCGCCCCTCCCCCAGTACAGAAACAGCGCTCACCAGAGTCACAAATGACCTGCTGATGACCTCCGACTCCGGTTCCACATCCCTCCTCATTCTTCTCGACCTCTCTGCTGCCTTTGACACCATCGATCACAACATCCTTCTCCACCGTCTCCAGCACACTGGCCTCTCTGACACCGTCCTTCACTGGTTCCGTTCCTACCTCACTGACAGGACCGAGTACGTGGTACTGGGGAATGCTAAATCCCGCCCCCACGCTGTCACCTGTGGGGTCCCCCAGGGCTCCGTGCTCGGCCCCACCCTCTTCACTATTTACATGCTTCCCCTCGGGTGTGTCGTCCGCAGGCACGGAATTAACTTCCACTGCTACGCTGACGACACACAACTCTACCTCAAGGTCTCCCCCTCTGGGTCCCCCTCTGCCACCCTCACTCGTCTCAGCTCCTGCCTGGAGGAGATAAACGCATGGATGAGACAAAACTTCTTGCAGCTGAATGGCTCAAAAACAGAAGCCATCCAAACTGGTACCCCTCAACAACTCCATGCCTCCCCCATCGCCTCAGTTTCAATTTTTGGCCACAGCATTCCCCTCTCTCCCTCCATTACCAACCTTGGGGTGAATTTTGACCCCCACCTCTCCTTCGACAACCATGTCACCCACATATGCAAAACCTCTTTCTTTCACCTCCATAACATCTCAAAACTCCGTCTTTTCCTCTCCCTTTCGGCTGCAGAGAGGCTCGTCCATGCATTTGTCTCCTCCAGGTTGGACTACTGTAACGCACTCCTCATCGGGATCCCTGGCAGGAACATCCAAAAACTCCAGTATGTTCAAAACAGCGCTGAAATACGATCACATCACCCCCATACTCCACACTCTCCACTGGCTCCCCATCTCCGCCCGCATAGAGTACAAGGTCCTCCTGCACACCCACCACTGTCTGCACGGTGATGCCCCCACCTACCTCACTGACCTCCTCACACCACACACCTCAACCAGGACCCGGTCAGGCCAACAGCACCGTCTGCTCGCACCCAGGACGCAGCTCATGACCATAGGGGACAGGGCTTCCGAAGCTGCCGCTCCTCGTCTGTGGAACGCCCTTCCTGACCATCTTAGGTCTCCACAGACGGTGGATGCTTTTAAAAAAGGACTAAAGACCTTCCTTTTTAAAAAAGCCTATAGCTAATTTTAACTTGTCCTGCTTTTATTGTTGTATTGTATTGTATTTTTATCCTGTTTACTATGTAGCACTTTGAGATTTTATTTGAAATGTAAAGTGCATTATAAATAAAATTCATTATTATTATTATTATCATCGGAGCGTCCCGTAATTCCCGACTCCATTTCCTTCATCGTGTTCTCCACCTCCACCACCTCGTTTCTTATCGCAGTGTTAAGGTAAAGAAGCTCTGTCTTAGCAGCTTGGATTTCTTGCTTTATTATAGACATTTCACTTTCAAGCCCAGACCGGTTTCCGTCCTTGAAAACAATTGCGAAATCAGCCCGTAGTGATGCAATCAGCTCCTCCTTAAATGCCGTAATTTCAGTTGAGCTCGTTGTTGTTGGGGTTGCCGTTGTGCGGTCATCAGAACCAATCGAGCTCTTGGATGGAGAAGCTACGTTGATCTTTGCAGGCCCGGTGGAAACGGCATTGATATTACGGCTTGTGCTGTACTTATCCATGTGGTTAATTATCAAACAGGGTTAAGATGGTTGTAGTCCTTTTATGCCAGAAGATATCTTAAATATCGAGTGTCCTCGTTGTGCGACCTACTCCATCACTCGCGAGCGAGCACTCCCTTTATTTTTTAACTGCTGTTATTCTTCTTTTAAAATTATAAGAGCATGCAGCCTTAAAGGTCTTATATCATGCTAAATCCACTTTTTTGAGCTTTTAATCTTGTTCCTTATCAAAAAAAAACCCAAAATATTATTGGGCTTTCTTCCTGCTCTCTGAGCTGCTGCTCTGCCCTCTTCTGAAATACGAGCGGTCAGACTTTATTGGCATCACTAAAGTCTGAACCGCCCCCTCCAGGAAGTGCCTGCTGCTGAGCCGTTTCATTTTTAGTACCCGTTATATTGCCTCATTTCACCTTTGACTTGATCTGATGTGTTTGTGACCCAATATGACGCAGCTGTTGGACAAAACAAATGATGATCACATTAAATGAACTATTCCTGTGGTTACTAGAGATGAGGAGGAGAAGAAAGTAACAAAATGCACCAGCTCAGATATTTTTATACTACAATTTGAACTACATTTATATTTAAGAAAGATAAAGTATAGAATACAGTTATTTAAGATTGTTTTTGTGTGCTGTTATAATTTTAATAATTAAAAATTTAAAAAAATACCTGTACATGTTTAATCAGTGTTTATTATTATTATTATAAATTATTAGACATTTCAGGGACCTCATTTGAATTCCAGGCGACCCCACATGGGATCCAGACCCCAAGGTTTAAAATCAGTGCATTACATTATTATGGGTGCAGCGGTAGGAGTACATGGGTTCAATTTATCTGAAGGTGTACGGGACTGTGGAAAGTATGAGAACCACTGATCTAAAAACTACAACATCCTCAGAGCTCAGGCCCATCACTGGTAGTAGTTTCATTAAAATCCTACATTTCCCACAATCCTTAGCTCTTCTCTGTAGCCCTGGGACACGTTTAAAGCTATATTTAATACAGGTTGATACATGTTGATAGTGTTGGTGTGACAAGTCTGCACAGTCATAAAATCTGAGCTTACAGTAATTAGCTGAGTAATGTTTGAGTTTTAACTCTCCTGGTTTTAGACCTTTAACATTTAATGGTTGTTTAGAACGTTTGGAGGTTTTAAAAAAAAAAACATGATTGAAAAACACAGAAAATTCTGCTACTGGTGAAATAAAAATTGTGATATTTAAAAAGTAATGGATGTATTTAAGTAATGGCCCAGTTGTTGAAAAGGTGTAATCTAGATCAAAATTATCCACATTTTGAAATCCCTATTTTTTACTATTAAGGATCATAATCTGTCTAAATGAACCAGTTGATCAAAGCAAACCTAACGATTTAAAAACCTCTTTAGAGACTCTGGTGGACTTTCTAGTTTTTAGCTGTAATTACAACATTAAACTCTAATATCACAGTTCAGTCACTGACCTTTTACTACTAAAAACACTAAAATAAACTACATTATTTCATATCATATATGGTTTTAGGATGTTCTTTAAATGAATGAGAACATGTCACAGGAGGATTTCTCTCCTGATTTACGTCAAAGGGTTGAAAGTTCAAAGTTATAAAAAATAATTTACTAAATCAAATATTGTGTCTTAACAGGGATGTTAAATGTAGTTGGAAGAATATATTTTATCATCATGTTGACTTAAAGCAGAACTAAGTAACTTTTTCACCTTAATAAATCCTTCCCATAGTCCCTGTGAGTGTTTACGGGGTGTTTGGGGGTTACCCCCACATCATTTATTTAGTTTACTTGTCTCTCTTCCTCATACTGGTCACATGGGACTAAATGTGTGAAAACACCTTTAGTGTCACTGTTGGATTAGGATTTTTCAGTGATCGGTTGCTACTGTCTTGGGAGAGCAAAGGTGTGCATGTAGCTGTGGGGTGGGGCAGGGGGCAGGGGGTGTGGAGTGTTTACAACAGTGATATAACCAAAGGGACCTTTAGGGGGAGCTCTAAGCACAAGTTACTTAGTTCTGCTTTAAACAGGACAATATCTCTGCTATTCCTCATGATCAGGCCACCCCCCCCCCCCCCCCCCCCGCATGACTAACCCTAATATTAGGGGCAGGTACATGAGTAATATTTTACTCAACATTGATATTTTTTTGTAAAATAATTGAGTTTAATGACATAAGAAACACTGTACTTGAATAGCAGGTATTGTTATAAATGCTGCTTAGATTGTGGATTATAATATATATATATATATAAAACATTGTTAATAGTTTTACTAAAGAGTGAGAGGAGCATGTTTAATATTCCAGGCGTGCACAGATGTTGATGCCGATGTTGTGCGTGTGTGTTCTGCAGGTGAACCTGGACAGTAAAACCAGAGAACTGACCATCCAGCTGTTGCAGGCTCCATCTCACACCTCTTTATCACACGCACAGAAACGCATCTACTCCCTGCTGGACCTGGACTGTTACCCTCGCTTCCTGCAGTCCGACATGTATCAGTCCTTACTGCACGTGCCCAGTAGCTTCAAGTGACGCCTCCTCAGTATGGGACCCTACAGTTGAAGACCAGCAGGAATTAATCAATAATGCAGCTTTGAACGAACATGAACTCCAATCACAGCTCTGATCAATACGTTTCTGATGGTGCTGTTTCTGTTTAAGGTGGTGGTAACAAAATAAAAGTCAGCTTTCACACAAACGTGTTTATGGGAAATAATCAGTTTTTCAGCAGCTGGAGAAACTTCTAGTTCTAGGAGAACCAGAGTCTATCGACAGGTGCCCCATTAGCCTGTTAGCATTGCTACAGCTATGTTAGCTCAGGCTTTGGATGCTGTGTTCCATTAGCCTGTTAGCATTGCTATGGCTATGTCAGCTCAGGCTTAGGATGCTGTGTTTTCTTAGCCTGTTAGCTTAGGCTCAGGATACTGTGTTCCGTTAGCCGGTTAGCATCGCTTCGACTGTGTTAGCTCAGGATGCTGTGTCCCATTAGCCTGTTAGCATCGCTACAGCTATGTTAGCTCAGGCTTAGGATGCTGTGTCCCATTAGCCTGTTGGCATCGCTACGGCTATGTTAGCTCAGGATGCTGTGTTCCATTAGCCTGTTAGCAACGCTACAGCTATGTTAACTCAGGCTTTGGATGCTGTGTTACATTAGCCTGTTAGCATTGCTATGGCTATGTTAGCTCAGGCTTAGGATGCTGTGTTCTATTAGCCTGTTAGCATCGCTACAGCTATGTTAGCTTAGGCTCAGGATGCTGTGTTCCATTAGCCTGTTAGCATCGCTACGGCTATGTTAGCTCAGGATGCTGTGTCCCATTAGGCTGTTAGCATCGCTACGGCTATGTTTGCTCAGGCTTAGGATGCTGTGTTCTATTAGCCTGTTAGCATCGCTACAGCTATGTTAGCTCAGGCTCAGGATGCTGTGTTCCATTAGCCTGATGTAAGTGTACTGTTTGATAACATTCCTAAAACTGTGTTTGTGAAAGTTAAGCAAAAACTGTGTTATATAAATCACTGCCGATCGCGGTAAATGTTAGCATAAGCATATACATGGGTTTTCCCATAGACGTTAGCATGAAGCTAGCAGACTTTTTGAATTGTGGTATTTCTTATCCCCCGCCACAAAGTGTGGAGGAGGATAAAGGTTTGAGCTCAGTTAGAAACTATTTCAGATAGGATAACCTATTTCAGCGTGTGGCTTCAGGTTATCATTATCCTGATAGAGTTCGAAAATGTGAAGCTTGCAATTAATTTTTCTGGAGTTATTGCCCTTGTTCCATTTATTTTTGGCGGGGGATGTTGATGACTGTCTTCTTGTTTCTATTATTATGGCTGATCAATAACTCATAATGCTTTGTCCAATCAGAGCTGCAGTATTTTGTGGCGTGTGAACAAATCAAAGATTAAATCATGCTTTGATCAGAAGTCACATGATCAATGGATTCACAGTGATGTCTTTAACACATGTATTATCCTGAGCTTCTTTTAGTGTTGATTCTGACACTAATGTTAAAGTGTTGTTTTAAAGTGTTAAAGAATTCTGAGCTTTAACACTAAACACAACCTTTGCACCCAAATCTACTGCCAGAGAGTCAGTATAACCCTCAGCGTTACCCCTCAGAGTCAGTATAACCCTCAGCGTTACCCCTCAGAGTCAGTATAACCCTCAGCGTTACCCCTCAGAGTCAGTATAACCCTCAGCGTTGCCCCTCAGAATCGGTATAACCTTCAGCGTTGCCCCTCAGAGTCAGTATAACCCTCAGCGTTACCCCTCAGAGTCAGTATAACCCTCAGCGTTACCCCTCGGAGTCAGTATAACCCTCAGCGTTACCCCTCGGAGTCAGTATAACCCTCAGCGTTACCCCTCAGAGTCAGTATAACCCTCAGCGTTACCCCTCAGAGTCAGTATAACCCTCAGCGTTACCCCTCGGAGTCAGTATAACCCTCAGCTGTGGATATAAGAAAAGAGCATAAACAAAGTGTTTCACAGAGATCATTGAATCCTAACATCCAAGTTATTAACATATGAAATGTTTATTATTAATAAATGTTTATTGGTTGAATAACAGACATTGTTCCATCATACATAATAAATAGACAGGTTGTAGCCATCATGATTCAAGCAGTGAGTAAATCACCAAAGTCTGGATTTTGTAGATTGTTGTTTGTTCTTCACCCAGAGGGCTGTGATTGGTCCTCTAGCTGCACATGCTGCAGGGTCCCTGCATCTCCGTGGGCTGCTGCAGCCAATCACATTGCTCTCTGCATACAGTAGTGGGAGTCTGAGCGGCTTGGAGGTGCAGTTACTACAACAACAGAACAGCCATGTGAGTTCAAAAACAATGAGACACAACAGTCATCCGTGTAGAAAAGATCAAAAACACAAGGATATGTTCACTGCTCCTGTTTGAGACGCCTGCTAGGGCTGGGACCTGCAGGATACCCCGCAATACGACACGCAACGCACGGGTCACGATACCATCGCAAAAATCAAACCCTGCCCTCTACTAAAAAACGACTCAGCCATTCTTTGGCGGGCTAATCAATATTTAGCACTAGCAGATGGATTATTGGATCACATTAGGGAGGATGACTATCACTGTATTATTAGCTTTTATCCCATCCCTACAACAAGGGTCCCTAACCACTGGTCCGTGGACCATTTGATAAGTTTGTCTCAAGAATTCTATTTTGAAAAAACTGTCTTCTTGTTCATTTGACTGGACATATACTGTATAAATGTGCCACAAACGTACTACAGTTCTGAGAACATTTGAAGTGAGAAAGTGACCAAGTCGACGTCACACTTGTGAGTAGCATGCGCAACAAGCTTACGTGTGCGGGAGAGCGTGCTCGAGCCCCGTTTTCCTCGTGCACAGCTCTGTTTACAAGTTGGTGTGGACATCGGTCATACAAGCTTACCTTACAAAAGAAGATTTGCACTTTTCCCGCTACGTCAGACTTGCCACCGGTAAGTGAAAATCCATTTTCAAAGGACCCGATGCGCACCGGGCACGAGCACGTACAACGGCCTTTCGTAAACATGATTGACAATTAGGAGGACCAATAGTCTTGATGATCCACCCGGAAGCTAAACATCATCTACAATACCTTTAAGATGACATTTATAAAACGGCCTCAGTGGTGAAACGAGGCGTGCAGATACGGAGCGTATTTACTGTACATGAGCTGTAATAAAGTGTATACTCTAATCTAAATGGAATGGTTAATTGGTTAGAATGTGTTGAAGCTAACGTTATGTCTGATGTGTTGCTCACAGTAAAAACAGAAACACAAGCTGATCTGTGCTCACCTGTGGTCCTCAACACGTGGTCCATCCACCGCTGGTTTACAGTCTGAGAAAGAGTACATGTGAAGCAATTTAAAACATGACTAAACAAAGGTTTAAATGGTACTTCATTGGCTGCTGTCCTTAAACATTTATTATTTACCCTAAAAAGGACTCACTCTTGCTAAAGTAGAACTGATATTTTTCACGCTGTAGAGGGCGGGGCCTCCTCATAAGGACATTGGTCGTTCATACAAAAGGGAGGAGCAAATATATAAAAGCTTGCATGGCTGCACTTTATCTACATCGTTCCTCACTGTGCTCTATGTGTAGTCATCTAAGAAAAGTATTTACTCTCAATGAGGTTTAGGAACAGCTCTTTCACAGTGAAAGTGAAATAGAGGAGAATGTGTCTAAAACAGATGATCCTGATTTAGAGGCATTCTAGTCTGAAGTAGTAAATAAATATACAGTATGTATGAGAGGAAAGGGGGGTCACCCCCATCAATTAATACGGTTCACTGGGAGAGTCATGAATCTTCACCCCAAATTATAAAAGATTTGAATGAAAGATTTTCCAGATCCACTAACTCTAAAAGTGAAAGTTTGACCTAACGGTGGTGCTACAGTAAAGGTCAAAGGTCATATTCCCCCCAGAAAATGTAGCAAAACTGATGCTTTGTGGTGGCTTTTATTGCATTATATTAGTGTAATTGTGAATTATTCTTCTGTCTATTTTGTAGCATTTTTCTTAACATGATGTATGATGTATTTACAAGTTGAAATTGGGTATCCATGGTAATGATGACAAAGAATTGTCTGGTATTGGAACATATCGGCATGATTTACATCATTTATGTGTGGTTTGCTTGTAGTTGGTTTTGGTAATATATTTAGTTATAGCAAAGCACATTAATATTCATAATATATCTTACATTTGTGATTTTGGTAAATCAGTACCCTGGACGCAGGACTTTTAATTCATGATTCATAATGATATTGATCATGAATGTTTTAAAAAATACATATTCAATTCCATAGAGAAGAATTAAAAAATCCTTCAAAATCTACTTTTTCACAACTCTTTTCTTTGTTGAATCGAGGGGTGGGCGATATGGGAAAAATATCATATCACAATTTTTTCTTTATAAAATCACAATCACATCAGGGGGACCGGGGGCCGCCCCCCTGTGGAGGGTGCTATGTTGTGGCCTGTGCTGGCCCTGGTGTGGGCGCTGGCCTCTCTCCTGCTCGGCCGCCACCTGCTTTGGCGGGGCGGGCCGCTCTGGGCCGGCGAGCGTCACCTCCTGGACTGCTGGGGGATGTGGCTGGTGCCTGGCTCCGCCTGGGGGGGGATCCCGCCATGCTCCATATGGCCGGCATGGTTGGGGGGGGGGGGGGGGGGGGGTGTCTCCGGTTGTGCTGCTTGGTGCGCCATGCGGACGGGCCGGGCTCCTACCAGACAGGCCTCCTACACTTCACGTCACTCACTCTCAGCTGGTCTGGCTCACTCACTTGTTGCACCACACTCACATACCCAACCCTTGGGGGGCTGGATGGTGGGGCTGGGGGTGGAAGGGGCCGCCCCCTGTGCTACTAAGTAGTGGCGCGGGGGCGGCACCCCCACCTCTGGCTGCCCGACTAATCCCTCCACTTTTAATTACACCCCAACACACCACCCCCCGGAGGGTGGGACTACCACTTCCACCCTCCAGAGCTATTGCACCACATACACATATATACACATAGGCTGGATGGGGAGCACCGCTCCCCTCCATCCACCCTTTTTTAATACACTTCATATATTCACTAAACACATACATTCACTCAGGGGATAGCGAAGTGCCTCTCCATTGGGGAATGGAGAGGCACCATAACAGGGTGGTGAGTAGCTTCACAGATGTGGGGCTGTTGGGTGGGGGCCCGGCCCCTCTGTTGATGGCTGGACCACCGTGTGGGGATCGGGAGGGTGTAGTGGGGCGTGGCGGGGCGGTAGGTCTCTGGGGGGCGTGAAGGGGTGTTGCTGGGGGCTCTCTTTGCAGGGTCTCTCCGGGCGGTGGGGCGTGGGGGTGCCCCTTCCTTACGGGTGTAGCTTGGTGCTTGTCTCGTCTCCTGGTTGCCTTGGGGGCGCACCTCGCGGCGCGTGGGTCCGGGGCGGCGTGGGGGGTGGGCGCGCTGGGGGGTGCTGGTGTCTACACCGGGGTTGGAGCGGGGTTGCTTGGCGCTCCGGATTGGTGCTCTTTGCTGGGGGGCGGCTCTAGCTGATCCGGTGGTTGAGGTCGGTGTCGGCCGCTTGGTAGGTCTGTCCTGCTATCTGCGGGCTGGCGGGTGGGTGGGTTCTGCGCCTTTGGCTGGGGGCTGCTGCTCCACATCGGCTGTCTAGTGCTCATCGCGCAGGAAAGAAGATCTGGCACGCTCGGCGGTGCTCGGTCGGTGTGCGCCTGGGGGCCGGCGGGGCAACTTGCAGCATCCCCTTGTTGCATCTGCCCTGTTTAAGCGCTTAATAATACTTCAGTGTCTGTAACGCTGACATGCTGACTAGCAAGTGGTGTGATTTGGCAGAAAAAAAACCTTTGGATGTTCTGTGTATAGACCACAGACATATGACACAGACACGGCACCGCAAGGGTTAAAATGTGACGGTTCTACGATCTCATGTTTTAATCCTTAACAATCTAATATCATCCGATCACACACCCCTAGTGGAATCTTTCTTAAAGATAATGTTTATTGTGAATGTTAACATTTATTATATTATTGGGCAAATTTTTTAGAGAGAATGATTGTTTTCCTTCAATTCACCTCTCATGTTGTTCTCCCATTTCTCATCTAAATAAGGGGCGCCGCCCTTGTGGCAAACCGCAGTTCTACTGCTCCTGTGCTCCCATGCTATAGTGTTATGTCTGACTTTTACATTTATTCATGTAATAATACAGATATTATTTCAGTGCTAAAGGGATAAGGAATCATTTATGAACATGTTTAAGAGTAGAAGGCAGCCACAAAGAGAGGAGTAGGCCATTCCGCCCACCAACTACACTTCTGGACATCCCTGATAAGAATATTTGAAAGTCATTTTTACTTGAAAGTATGATGGCTGAGGAAGATATTTGTACCTGTAGTGTGTGTGAGCAGCAGACCCACAGCTCTCCTGTCCATGTGACGACTGTACAGAGAGCAGCGAGCAGCTAAACCCTGTTGGCTAGAGTGAAAAACAACAACAACCCAAAACCAAAGCATGAGGGAGAAAAACTCAATAAAATGGTTAACAGGAAAACCAAATGAAAAACTGAACAAAACTTAAATGACACAAATTTAAAATTAAAAAATAAGGTGCAGCCCTCAACCAGGTTGAATATGAGCAAGTGAGTCGTGTGTTTTCAGATACTGAGTTTATTGAAATTCATAAAGCATGGATCTACTACATTCGACTTAAAGGAACATTCTTCCATGACTTTTAAAGTCCTATCATATCCATTCAGTGAAAAGCTAGTGCAGGTGGAGCTAATGTAAGGGCTGGTCAAGGGAAGCCCAGGGGAGATCTATTAAGAGAACTATCACATTATTATTAACAACCATGAGGAAAGGAAAACAAGGAAACAGATGAAGAGAATCATAAAAGATGAAGAGAGATGAAGACAAAAGGAGGAGAAGAGGAAGGAGAGAAAAGGCAGCGTTTAGAAAGTAGTGAAACACTGAGATCAGCTACAACAACATCTACACAGGCACCGTTTACACCACAACATTTTCAAGTGAAAACGCTAAAGTTTTGTCTGACCGTTTCCACAGCAACACCGTTTTGGTGCTTGAAAACAGAACTTTTAAAAAGTGGCACCAGAGTGGAAGTTTTTTGAAAGGCTTCCCCCTCCGTCTCCACGGTAACAGGGAACACTGGCATGTTCAGTGATAGGCTGCAGAACCTCAGATTGAGGAACACTGTTGGTGTGAATTTAGCTGTTGATTTATTTTATCAGTGGAGACGTATTTCATTCTGACCAATCACAGAGCTGCTCTCATACTGAGAACTAAAGATATTTACCTTAATTTATATCTTTTTAACACAAACTCTCGTTGGACTCTGCACAGTGAATGAACAATCAGTTTAAGGAAAGTTTAAGGCCAGTTCAAAGACAGTTTAAATACAGTTTAAGGAAAGTTCAAAGACAGTTTAAGGACAAATTTAAGGGCAATTTTTGGACAACTAAAATCAATTTAAGGGCAGTTTAAGGACAGTATATGAACAATTTAAGGGCAATTTTAGGACAGTTTGAGGACAATTTAAGCACAGTTTAAATACAGTTTAAGGACCGTTTAAGAACAGTTCACAGATAGTTTAAAAGCAATTTAAAGACAGTTTATGAAAAACTCGAGGGCAATTTATGGAAAGTTTAAAGACAATTTAGGCACAGGTTAAATACAGTTCTAGGACAGTTTTAGGGCAATTTAAAAACAGTTTAAACGCAATTCAAGGACAGTTTGAAGACAATTTAAGGACAATTTAATGACGGTTAATGTGTTTTACAAAATCATTATTTTCATGAGACAGTTCACGTATATGTTCATTGTTTTATTGCTTCGTCACATGATACAGATTGTATATTTTGTAAAATACATGAACCGCTTGGCCACTACATCAGCTGTCAGCTGTCTATGCTCAGCTCCACATAGCGTTTACCTAAATATAAACAAGGAGAATCACTCTCCATGACTATTTATAAATGACTAACAACCTTTTTCTGTAAAGGCAAATGTCAGCATTCTGCCTTTACAGTGAAGAAAAATGACTTTGTTTCAGTCATATCCTCTCTTCTGATTGGTCAGACCAATCACACACACGGGGGAGCGGGGAGGGGAGGGGCCATTTCTACGAGCATGAATTAGTTTTGTTACAAATGTCTCACAAAATGCGTTGCAAAATTCAAGCAGCTCAGATTCACACAAGAAAAGTAGTTTGTGTAGCGGTAGATTAGAGAAGTTATAACCGGTGAGTAATTAAAAAACGTAAATAAATGTTAGATTACAAGTTTGCAGCTGTAATTTTATGTGTAAATATCAGTGTGTACATTTTTTCTCATCATTTTTGACAATAAATTTGTTTCACGTGTGAGGATTTTTTATACACAAGCTCACATCATATTCTACAAGCTCTCACATTTTGCAACATATCTACCTTCATATGTTTACAACATGGTTTTAATGTTTCCTGGTCTCATGTAAACAGAGATCATTTAGAAAATGTTGCCATGTGAATGTGGAACTTTTTGGAGACGTGGTGTAAACAGAGCCTCAGTAACATTTGCTTCACTGCTAGCTGCTAACAGAAGTGTGAGCTAATCCGCTACGTCAGTGTTAAACACTAAAACCGTGTGGACCTTTCTGGGTCTGGTTAACGTGATTGATCGTAGACATAAACAATATGACTTTTCTTTGAATCACACTGTGATAATGTATGTGGCCTTTCTTCATAGAAGTGATTTCTTGTATTTCTTATGATTTCAAATCCC
Organism: Gouania willdenowi; assembly: GCF_900634775.1. NCBI lineage: Eukaryota > Metazoa > Chordata > Actinopteri > Blenniiformes > Gobiesocidae > Gouania > Gouania willdenowi. Next base: position 31,362,977 of record NC_041054.1, on the reverse strand, counting down.
CCCTTAGGATGGAGCAGGAAGTGGGGGGGCGGGGCTCTTACCTGGTGCGTCTCACCCTGCAGGTGTCCATCAGAGGGCTTTGGCTCCTGGGGCCCCGTGGAGAAGAAGACGGAGACTCCTGGGGAGACAGGCCTCTGGAGGAGTCTGAGTGGGGGCACTTAGATGATATGGAGCGATGGGGGGAACGAGGAAGCTCAAACGGCCACGGGAGAGACCTCCGTTCCTGATGAAACTCTGAACAGAAACACATAGCAGTCATTAATTACTGTAATATTAGGACATCCCAGGAAAAAAAACATAGATGTTCATCTTCAAATATGTCTGTAACTCCATCACATAGAAAGGTAAATATGGTATAGTAATAAGCTCCACCTACTCTCTCAGAATATAGAAAAAGATCTGCTATACATCCTATCTGGTGGACATGTCAGCTCCTACAATAATAAATAAATAAAAACTGGTGATGGAAACACCTGACTAAAAAAAACACTCAAATATCACTAAAAAGTTTTGACGCTTTCATGAGGAGGAATTTCAGACGTTTCCATATTTGTGTGAAAAAGATTTGCACACTTGGATGAATGCAAGTAAAAAAAGAATTTCCAAGCTTTCGGTCAGAGGACGTTAATCAGGGTAACCAGACGTTAATCAGGGTAACCAGACGTTAATCAGGGCACCCAGACGTTAATCAGGGCACCCAGACGTTAATCAGGGTAACCAGACGTTAATCAGGGTAACCAGACGTTAATCAGGGCACCCAGACGTTAATCAGGGTAACCAGACGTTAATCAGGGTAACCAGACGTTAATCAGGGTAACCAGACGTTAATCAGGGCACCCAGACGTTAATCAGGGTAACCAGACGTTAATCAGGGTAACCAGACGTTAATCAGGGTAACCAGACGTTAATCAGGGTAACCAGACGTTACTCAGGGTAACCAGACGTTAATCAGGGTAACCAGACGTTAATCAGGGCACCCAGACGTTAATCAGGGTAACCAGACGTTAATCAGGGCACCCAGACGTTAATCAGGGTAACCAGACGTTAATCAGGGCACCCAAACGTTAATCAGGGTAACCAGACGTTAATCGGGGTAACCAGACGTTAATCAGGGTAACCAGACGTTACTCAGGGCAACCAGACGTTAATCAGGGTAACCAGACGTTACTCAGGGCAACCAGACGTTAATCAGGGTAACCAGAGGTTTTGAGATTCAAATGTGTTGCACACCATGGAAACACTTTTTCTGCATTTACACGTCACAGAACATGACGTACCTGGTCACATGACCACTTCTCCCTGAGTAAACATCACGTGGTACGTGTGGACCCAGACATTTCTTATCATTAGACTTAATAATGATTGATTAGTGATCATTAGACTTAATAATGATTGATTAGTGATCATTAAACTTAATAATGATTGAAATGATTGATTAGTGATCATTAAACTTAATAATGATTGATTAGTGATCATTAAACTTAATAATGATTGATTAGTGATCATTAAACTTAATAATGATTTATTAGTGATCATTAGACTTAATAATGATTGATTAGTGATCATTAGACCTAATAATGATTGATTAGTGATCATTAGACCTAATAATGATTGATTAGTGATCATTAGACTTAATAATGATTGATTAGTGATCATTAGACCTAATAATGATTGATTAGTGATCATTAGACCTAATAATGATTGATTAGTGATCATTAAACTTAATAATGATTGATTAGTGATCATTAAACTTAATAATGATTGATTAGTGATCATTAGACGTGAAACAACAAAGGAAAGCAGAGTGTTCTAAGGAGGTTTGGAGCGTCCATCTTCCTGCAGAGAAGTCTCACGGGATGACTTACCAAGCTCCGCCCCCAAAACAACCTTCAATGGAAACACCTTCAAACACACATTACACTTTGTGGAAACTTTACAAATATCACTTTTATTTTGTGAAAATCTGTAATGGAAACATTTCCTCGTCTGAAGAAGAAACAGTAAGAATGAAGTAAAAACTCTTCTATGATCCGTCTACAGGATTCTACATCCCACAATGCAATGCACCAAACTTTACCAACAATGTGATAAGAGTGGAGATCAGAACTAACGTTCGAGCGGTGATTTCAACCTTTTAATTACTTTCTAAATGCTGGTTTGTTAGAACTCACCTTCTCTCTCCATTGATGAGTAAGGCTTGATCTCTCCGTCCGCTTTTTTTGTGGGAACTTTTCTCACAGGCGCCGCTGTAGAGAACAGAAAAATTAGAGAATAGAAACACTAGAGAATAGAAACATTAAATAATAGAAACGTTAGAGAATAGAAACATTGAAGAATAAATATTCTAAAACAAAAGATCAGACATGACGAGGCTAAAATATTAGCAGCAACAACGTGACACAAACATTGTTGTATCAAACATTGGGCGTGCTGTTGTTTGCTCCGCCCCCTCCCATGCTGCATAAGGGCGTGGCTCGGCAGGTGTGCAGGTTTTGACAATTAGGGAGTATATGAGTGTTTGGCTCTCAGCAGCAATGAGGATCAGCATGAGAACAGCAGGACCAGACACTGCATGTTTGAGGACTTTGAGTCACTCACCGCTGCTATGAGCCATGCGCTCTATTCACCGTCGTAAATCTTTACTACAATGTTGCATTCAAGGACACTCTGTACTTCTCAAATGGGACCTAGCATGTACTGCCTTTGTTGGGGATTAGAATAAGTTAGAATAATGACAACATTGGAAACCAGAATACAAATAGAACAGTTAATGTTAATGCTAGGTTCATGCTAATGCTATTGCTAAGCAAATGCGAGGTGAATGCTAATGCTAGACTAATACTAATGCTAGGTTATTGTTATTGCTAGGCTAATGTTAGGTTAATGCTAAGGCTAAGTTAAAGCTAATGCTAGGCTAATGCTTATGCTAGGTTCATTTTATTGCGATATTAATGTTAAGGCTATTGCTAGGTTATTGCTATTTATGATTAACTAATTATTAATGTTAATGATGGATTATGCTAATGCCAATGATAAGCTAATACAGTGCGACGCAGGCCAGCATCTGCATCCCCACTTTCATTTTCTTCAGGAAAAGCAAATATTCTAGTTATTAATATTATATGTTATTCACAAACAGGATAGGTAAAATTCACTGTAGGGTTACATTGTACTGTATATGACATTACATTATTATGTTTTTAAGTGAGCAGAAGTAGGGGGTACATGGCTTCAGGTTAAATGTCTGAAGGAGTACAGGACTGTGAAAAGTTTGGGAACCACTAGATTAGATTAAAATATTTGGATATAATTTAAGTGCTTATGTTACGGCAATTATTATATTCATCATCATATCATCAAATGTGTGTTCATGTGTACAATTTGTCATGTTTTAATACATGATGACTGCATTACTCTTTGCACCTTTGAACAGCTGAGTCATGTTAGATTAAACAGTACAGATCGTATTGTATCCACAGTGCAACTCACAGTCTGCTGAAGGCCAAACTCAAACGCACACACACTATGAAGGACAGATAACAGTGGCGCCCAATCTTCCTCATAATGTACACATCGTCATCATCCTCCAACGTCTCCACTGTTGGGAGCATCTAACTCCCTCCTTTTCTTTCTTTCAGGGTTGGGACTTTTTCTCATATCTGTATAAAGCTTAAAACTGTGAAAACTGTAGGGCAGTCATGTATATCCTGAGCCAGACACAAGACCTTTTGAACCATCCTGCTTAGTACCTGGCCGCCTTTACTCCTTACAGGATGGGACACTTCTTCTTTTGTACTCTTTTTCATTTAGTTTATAATAAATCCTTTTTTTTTTATAAAATCATCAATGCTTCTCCTGGACTCCATCATTCAACCAGAGCAATAAATCATGTCTCCAAATGAGGTCAACCGCAAATTTGCCGTGACACTTAAAAATAGAAAAGTTTAGTTTAAAATTGTACAAAATATTATATATTAGGTTAAAACAATTTGGTTAAAATGTGACCAATGATTTAATTTAACAAGTTATGATGAACTACGGCAGGGCCCGCGGAACGTCTCCACGCCGAAGAGCACGTACCACGTTCCAGAGAATTCAGTGAATTGACTCGGTCCACCGAGTGAAACAAATGAAATTGTGCGACGTAAAATGGTAATCTATGTTGAACTGCCTTTGAAATTTAGAAATTACTGGAAAAGGGGGTGGGCCCGAAGGTCTCAGAGAGGCTCTTGACATCCGCTCATAGAATATCCATGTGAAATTACAGCCCGATTCAATGAGCATTAACAGAGGAGTAGTCATTTGAAAAATGGGGCCCCCTGGCCCCCATGTGACATGTACGGGGTAATGGGCCCCATTCATATATTGGTATGTGTCAATGATTCGGTACCACCAACCCTCGTTATATTTGACCCCCAAATAAATAAGAAATCAACTTTAGTTTTTCTTTCTTTTGGGGCCCCAAATCAACGCTCCGAGCGTCGATGCATACATATCCGTTGATTATACCTACCATATTTCAGCCCGATCCGTTTGGAATGTTTGGAGTAATTGTGTAATTTTGCATATTTTTCTCTCATTTCGTGTTTAGTTATTTCTCTGTATTTTTGATGTGGTTGTGTGTATTTCTCTGTTATTTTGTGTTTTCATTGTCATTTTGTGTGAGGGCAAGTCCTCTGAAGCAGGATCAGTATATCCTGGATCAGTATATCCTGGATCAGTATATCCTGGATCAGTATATCCTGATATGTCTGCGTTAGCTTCATCTAACCAAACATTCCCTGTATTATGAAGCAGGATATAAACCCGTTCACTAACCCAGGTGATTTCAGCCAGGCTGAAATCTCCGCCCCCTGAGTTAGCAGTGTCAGACCAATCACAATCACAGAGAAACTGTGGAGAGAAACTTACATCACTATTGAGGAATAATTCTTTTAAAATATGAAGAATTAAAATCCATAATTCAGACCAAAAACAACACTGTTGCTGCAGTAAAAACAGGAAAGAATGAATACAGGAATTAATGAGTGTTAATTAGTGAGATGAATCAATATTAATTGTTGGATAATAAGCAGTTTGACTTGATTAGACATGTTTCTATTTACGTATCCGCCTCATTCTGGGTGGAGTCTGTGTCTCTGATGCTGCGTTCATACAGATCAGCCAACATCACACGGTGGAGTATATTTATATTTCAGACCAGGTTAGGTGTTCAGCCTAAGTTACCATGGTGATTTAGCCCTGTAAGAAGTTATCCAGCGTCATAGTACAGCACACACCGATTAAATCCTGGAAATTAGCACGATAAGAGGAAATCTAGCTTCAGAGGACAGGACCCTTGTTTATGTGTTTTTGATGTCATTTTGTATATTTTCCAGATATTTTTTTGTATGTTTGTAGGAGTAAATTTGTGTACCTGTTTTGTGTATTTTTGTGTGTTACCTTTGGGAGGTGCACAAAATGATTAACATTAAACAATGTTAATCTAAAAGTTAGATTTAACGAATGAAGAAGTTACAGTGATTTACTTTTAGCACAATGCGATTCATTCTAATGGAAAACCTAACATTTTGGTAGTGTTCAGAGTGATTTATTAGATTGATTATATATATCTACTAAAACACCTGTGTGTGATTTTTCTGTTGGTCAAGGTGAGCTCTTTATATACCTTTTATTTTTGGATAGTCCTATGACTTAAGGAAAGAATGAAGTGAGTGAATAAGTCAAAAAGACTAATTCATTATTACATTTTTAGTTATTTATTGGTTTCTCCTTTACAAGGCAAAGCTGCTCCTCATTTAGAATACCAACCAACACCAAAATGAACAGTAAGAAATGAATAAACTCACCTGATTTGTTAAGGAAGAAGTCCTCAAACACCACAAAGTTATTGACCTGCACAATAAGAAAAAACACATTAAAATCAATGCTCATTCTTTAGTGATGAGTCCAAACAAACCTCACATTAGGCTGGTACGAATAATTAAAGCATCTGGTATGACCAGCCAACATAGGAACTACTGATACAAACATGTTTTAAATGAAGCCAATGGGCCTCTCACTGTGCTGCTCTAAACGAGGCCCACAGCGTTGGAAATGAAAGAACTGGAGCACAAACCTGAGGAACAGTCTGTGTGAGACTGAAGTGTTTAGACAGGAATGAGAGCAGTTTAGGAGAGGGTCGATCGTACGCCATCAGCACCGGATCCATGTGTTTGTGCTGCAGCAGAGACACACACATCATCACATGTTAGCACAATACACATTGGCCACCATACTACCATAATGCAGGGGTTCTCAACCTTGGGGTCAGGACCCCATTGGGCAGATGCCTTCAAAAAACCAAGAATATTTTCTAAACAATTTCCATTTCTGACACTTCTACATCACATTTTAATGACTTTTCTGCACATTTATTTCATGTTCCAGACATGTTCATCACTTATAAACCCTTTCTATCACTTTTACACCTAATGTCACATATGTTTACCTATTATTGTCACTTTTAACCTCTTTTCACCATATTTCATGATTATTTTTGCCAATTTAACCGCATTCACCATTTGTCATGTCCATTATTTACCAGTTTAAACTAATTGTTCCAATATTGATGGTTTGAACCCTCTTTACCACTTATGTTCATTTTATCCACTCTAATTTGCAACTTCTAACCAATTTCTGTGGTTTTTAAAATCCCATTTCACCACCTTTTCCACCATTTTTTAATTACTTTGAACCCATTTTACAGTCCTTGTGTAGAACACTTGTGTTAAATATAAATCATTGTGCAAATCAGGGGTCTCAACCTTGGGGTCAGGACCAGATGATTTCAATAAACTTAAGAATATTTTCTGAGCAATTTGAGCTCATTTTTGCTTATTTTTACCCTTATTTCACCCATTACAATCAACTTTAATCTCTTTTCAGCTTATTCTTGCAAATCTAACCACATTCACCATTTGTCATCTCCATTATTTGCCGGTTTAAACTAATTGTTTCAATATTGACACTTTGAACCCATTTAACCACTGTTTTGAATCAATTTTATTAGTGATTAAAACCAGGATTTCCATCTTTAAGATGACTATAATAATAATAATAAACGTTCCTGGATAACAGTGGATATTATTCAGATGAATAAATAAATGTGGTTATCACAGATTCATAGAACAATGGACCATCATTTTACTGACTTTATGGATGGACCCCAAATCTCTCCCCTTTATTCCCCCTTATAGATGGTCCTGTCTCCACATGACTGTTCTTCAATGTTCATGTCTGTGTTCAACCACCTTCAGCTACAGTGGGGGTCCCTGCTCTCTGGACCTTTATTTTGGAGGGTCCCCGCTCTCTGAGACCTTTATTTTGGGGGTTGCGGCTGAAAAGTTTGAGAACCTATATACAGTATATATATTTTTTTTTTTTTATTTAACCTTTATTTAACCAGGAAAAAAAAAATCCCGTTGAGATTAAAAACCTCTTTTTCAAGGGAGTCCTGGCCAAGAGGCAGCAAAGTTACAACACTGAACAGAAATACATTTACATTACATTAAAATGACAGGATAACATAAGAATCAAATAAAACAATTACAGACAACTGAGGCAGTCTCAAATTCTCTCAGTTTCTCATGTATACAGTATACTGTATACATGATAAGAAGTTAAACTACTAAATACTGAATATCAAACTGTTAGAGCGAAATCAGGGCTTTGTTGATTCCCTTTAACAAGGTAAAGGCAGACACAGGAGAACATCACCTGTAACATGAACTCAAACAGTTCCAGGCCGTAGCCGCTGCGCTGTAAACTCTCTGCTATGTAGAAATCCAGAACACAGAGCGGTTCGGCCTCCACGTGCACGCCGTGCCGATCCTGGAAAGAAACATGCTCAGACTGATGGTCCAGCTGTTGAAAAACAGCTGTTTTAAAAACACAAGAAGGTGGAAATGATCAACTCACAAGTAGAAATAACTTCTTGTAGCCGACCTTCAGGAATCCCAAGATCACAGGCCGTCTGCACCAAGGACAAAAGCAGTGGAAACATTATTGATTCACAGCTTTTGTAGCTAACCAAAGGTAAGACGCAGAGTGTAGTTAGTCACAGTCAGAATGAGTTAACTCAGTAATGAGTGGGAGTGTTGGGGGTGTACCTGCGATCTTCGTCATCCTTTAAAAGAAACAGCTGGTGTTTCTGGGACTGCAGCTTGGACATACTGGTTATAGGCGCCGTCAGCTTTTGAGCCTAAAAAGAAACAAACAACTTTAACTCAGAAATGTCATGTGGACACACCAAGGTCACACCACGAAGCAAATATTTATATTTACAATGATAAACCTGGTGGTATTACATCCTGTAGATGCAGTACAGGGACGTATTTACTCTGTCTCCTGTATGTTTTCCTATGTTTCCCTATTAGGGATGGGCGATATGGGAAAAATATCATATCATTATTTTTTCTTCGTGATATCACGATCACGATTTTATCACAATTTTTTTCATTAAAATCATTTAGACTATTTTAAAGTTATTTACCAATAAAACAAACGAAATCACCTACTTAAAATCATCGCCCTAAATAGAAAAAAAGAATAAAAGATCATTTAGGACATTTAAGAATGTGTAAACAGCCCCGTTAGCTGCAGCAGCAGCAGATCTCTGCTGAGGAGAGACAGAGAGTTAGTTAGAGAAGAGAAACACATGCAGTGTTTCCTCAAACAGCTCAGTGTTTAACACTCACAACTGATAGAGTTTAACAGACAGACAGACATCTGCACTGAGCCTCTGACAGACAGTCGCTAACATGGAGGGGGGGCGGGGCGTACTACTGCCCCGTTTAAGCGCTTAATAATCTGTAATGCCTGTAATGCTGACATGTTGACTAGCAAATGGTGTGATTTGGCAGAGAAAAACAACATTATGCTGCGTTTACACCAAACGCGTTTTTTGCGGCACACGCGAACAGAATACATGCAAAGTCAATGGTTTAGATGCGGTGGGAGGCGAATTATTTCGCACGTGGAAAGCGATGGTTGCTGCAAGCGCGCTCCCGATTTTTTGAGTTGAAAATATTGAACTCCAGAGGCTGTTTCGCGTGACGCGCAGGCGCGAAAGCCAATCAGAGTCCTTGTTGGCAATGACGTCAGGCAGGCAACACGGAAACCAGTATTTTCACCCGTTCAACCATTGAGGAGAAGCTAATGGTAGCGGTGTGTGACCACCGGGAGCTGTATGACACGGCCTGTTATTTTAACCAGGACCAGGAAGGATTTGGCGTGGAGGAGAATCAGCGAGGAGGTGGAGCAGCAGGTAAATGTTCTCTCTGTAGTTTTCATCTTTGAAAGTCGGCAGTGAGTGAGGATAGCATTAGCTAATGATAGCATTAGCCGCTAACACCAGCTTTTTTCACTGATGGTTTATGAGAGGAAAAAAAAGTCAGGAGAAGCGTAGTGGGTCAGCTGCAGGAACATCTAAACTGTGGAAATACCCTGTGGTCATGACCTTCATCGACCCCTTTGTTTCACCGCGAGAGACAAGCAGCAACATGGGGCAGAGGGTTGAGGAAGACGGACCACAGAGTATGGTCAACCATCAGAGACTGGAGGTTTGTTTATCAGTGCAGACATATAGAAATATATACCAGGTTAATATTCAGGCCTTTATGCATCACAGGGCTTCTTCTAGTGGGGGATCTAAATCTAGTATAGTGATTTAAAATCTATAGTAATGTGTTTCATATATTGTGTTTGCTGTCACTCAGAGGTAAACAATCAGATGAGTGATGGAGAAGGACAGGGAGGGGGAACAGATAGTGCTCAGGGAGCAGGAGAAGATGGTGATGATGGTGATGGTGCTACAGCAGCATCTCCTGCAGAAACAAGTGCAGCCAAACCATCTGATATGAACATGACAGAAGTTGTTTTGCATTCTGTTATAAATAAAATGTATCTATAAATGTTTGGTATATCAGTGATGACAATGTTGATCATTACCTCATTTAATGTTTAATTAAAATATATCTATGATCCTATTTAAGTAACAGTGACTTGATTAGCTATTAATATATATATATATATATATATATATATATATATATATATATAATGTGTTTGTTTATTTTTAAGGAAAAAGAACAAAGAAGAGGCCCAGCCAAGTCTCTCCAAGAGAGGTGGAGCAGCTTATCCTACAGACCTTCAGGAGACCTCCTCCTCACCACCAGCTCTGACTGAGGATGAGATGTTTTTCAGAGACCTGCTTCCTATCCTGCAAAAAGTGCCACCAGAATTTAGGGAACGTTAAATTTCAAAGTTATAAACTTCTTGATTATCATCCGGTAACACTAAATTTGGAAAATTTTAATGAGGTTTTTGATTGGGCTGGATGGGCTGGGGTGGGCGGGACTCTTTGCATGGCAGGAACCACATTGTGAATAGTTGTTTATACTAGTTTGTTTATTATGTAAGTATTATAATATTGAAGTAAATAGTTTGTTTAAAATTGAGGTATTATGTTAATGTACATGGTGTTCTTTCAGAATTGTTGATTAAAAACACATTTTAAAGTGTACTTTTGCTTTCTTTTTAATTTCTATCAATGCATCTTAACAGCTATGTGTACACCACATCAAGGTTATATATTTTGTTCATACAAGAATATATAGTTTCCTCATATTGATTCTCTGTGAGACCTTTAATGCCTTAAATTACTTTCAGAGGTGAGGTTTCTTGGATTATTTCTTTCTGGTTAAAAATGAAGCTGACAGACGTTTCTCTCCCCATTCTTCCATATTTATTATACACATGTTAATACAATAGGAAGTTTGCTCTATAGAGGTATGTGGTTGACTCTTTAAATAGTCGTTTTGGGTGTGCTGGTGCAATATGTCTAGCCATGGAACGGCTCCTGCAGAGAAGTACGATGTGAAGACCTCTCGTCCATAGCTGTTAGCTGTGGTCCTGAAGGAGTCACCTGTGGTCAGATACCTGCAGTGAACAACATAGAAAAACTCAGATCATTGATAATCAGATATATATAATGTGGGTGTGTCTACGTGTGCATAAAAGGTGGAGAGATTAGAGAGAGAACAGGCCTTATCTCCCAGAATGTGTTGCCAGATGACAATAATTAACAGTAGTAAATAATAATGATTTATTAATAAGAGTTAAAAACAATAAATATTAATGAAACAAGCCTCATCTGCCAGAATAGGTCTCCAGAGGACAAAAAATAACAATAGTAAATAATTAATTATAATGATTAACCTTTATTTTAATTGTAATATATTTATGATAAAGACGATAATAAAGCAGGCCTTATCTCCAGAAAACAATAATTTTAATAATTCTGCTTTTAAATTCCCTTGGGATTAATAAAGTATCTATCTATCTTTATTGTGTATTTGAGAGATGTGTCTGATGAATCATGGCATCTTCGGTTGCTTATGAAACTTACCGGAGACAGACAGACAGTCGTTCGGCTGCAGAGAGGGAGCTCCGGTAGTTGGTATCCTGCCGGGACATCCGTGGGCCAATCCAACCCAGCAGGTCATCGAATCGGGCGCTGGTCATCCACAGGTAGCGCTGGAAGCAGTCATCATCCAGGCGTAGCTCCTGAAGCAGGCAGTGAAGCTCACCCAGTTGGATGTGGCGCTGGTTAACCTGGTGAAGCCAGGAAAGGTGATGTTTCTTCCCCTTCTGAGGGTAAGGAGCAGTGATGGCTCCATAGTTGATGGTGGAAACAAACAGCCTGGTCGTCACCTTTTGGGAGTCTGGTGGGCGGAGCTTCGCTTCAGACATGTGAATATGAAGCAAATAGGGAAAAAATTTTTGATCCTGCGAATCCTGCGGAAGGTTTCGCACGACAGACGTGAACGGTCCCGCAGAAAAAGCGTTTGGTGTAAACGCAGCCTTAGATGTTCTGTGTATGGGCCACAGACATATGACGCAGATATGGCACCGCAAGGGTTCAAATGTGAACTACAGACGGTTCTACGATCTCCGTGATTTGGGAGATCATCGTCATGTTGTCAGATCGCACACCCTTATTCCCTATGTTTCCGTATGTTATCCTATGATAGCATAAGTTTCCCTATGTTTCCGTATATTTCCCTATGTTAGCGTATGTTTCCCTGTTAGCGTATGTTTCCGTATGTTTCCCTATGTTTCCGTATTTTTCCCTATGTTAGCGTATGTTTCCCTGTTTCCGTATGTTAGCGTATGTTTCCCTATGTTTCCGAATGTTTCCGTATGTTTCCCTATGTTTCCATATGTTTCCGTATGTATCCGTATGTTTCCGTATGTTTCCCTATGTTTCCGTATGTTTCCCTATGTTAGCGTATGTTTCCCTATGTTTCCGTAGTTTTCCCTATGTTAGCATATGTTTCCGTATGTTTACCTATGTTTCCCGATGTTAGCGTATGTTTCCCTGTTAGCGTATGTTTCCCTGTTAGCGTATGTTTCCGTATGTTTCCGTATTTTTCCCTATGTTAGCGTATGTTTCCCTGTTTCCGTATGTTAGCGTATGTTTCCCTATGTTTCCGTATGTTTCCCTATGTTTCCCTATGTTAGCATGTTTCCCTATGTTAGCGTATGTTTCCCTATGTTTCCGTAGTTTTCCCTATGTTAGCATATGTTTCCCTATGTTTCCGTATGTTTACCTACATTAGCGTATGTTTCCGTATATTTCCCTGTTTCCCTATGTTAGCGTATGTTTCCCTGTTAGCGTATGTTTCCGTATGTTTCCCTATGTTAGCGTATGTTTCCCTATGTTTCCGTATGTATCCGTATGTTTCCCTATGTTTCCGTATGTTTCCCTATGTTAGCATGTTTCCCTATGTTAGCGTATGTTTCCCTATGTTTCCGTAGTTTTCCCTATGTTAGCGTATGTTTCCCTGTTAGCGTATATTTCCCTATGTTTCCGTATATTTCCCTGTTTCCGTATATTTCCGTTTATTCCCGTATGTTTCCAGGGTTACACTCACCCGTTGTCGCTGCTTTGAATAAAAAAGGAATCACATTGGCTCTCATTTATAAATCGTTGGTTCGTTCAGATCTGAGCGTGCGTTCCATCATATTCAACAAACTTAAGTATTTATCAATAGTGACGTCATCATACTAGGGTTGGGGTGAATTACATTTTTCAGTTACAATTACATGTTCAATTACTAAAGTTCAATTACAGTTAATCACAATTATTGAGCCTGAAATAAATAACCTAATGAAAGTTAACCTTCCTCTTGTGTTAGCTTTCTGTTAGCATCTCTAATGCTAACGGGTCCTAAATCAGCTGTAAAATACACTAAAAATTAATATCTATCATCTAATTTATTTCCTATGTATTGATTACCTTGTTAGGCTTCCTAATCAATGAAAATATAGGTTTTATTATTAATAGTGTGGGAGTCTGAGCCTTTTTTTGTGTCTGTATACCTCAAGATTTTATTTTTTTAAATGGTAAAATGTTGGAAATTAAATATATTTTAATAACTGTTAACTACATAATGTGCAGAACTTTTCATAGAACTGTAACATGGTTCTCCAGGTTAGCATTAAATTATAATTGACAATGTTTATAGAATTTTTATGGCAATTACAATTACAAAGTCAACTATCTTAAGTCAATTACAATTTAATTACGATCATGACAGCAATATATATTTTTAATTACAATTACGTCATAATTTTAATTAATTATCAATTATGCAATTACAATTATAATTGACCCCAACCCTGGATCATATGCTATGATCAGATCTAACATCAGGTCTGATCTGAGGTTTATTCCATAAAGCAGGTTATGTTCTTCTCTGAGTATGTTACCATGGTAACATTGTCCGTGAACTAAACCTGGTCACTGGCAGGTTTTATCAAAGAAACCCTGGGTTTCTACCTGGCTCCGCCCACCTGAACACTTTAATGAACCTTAACACTTTTCTCTGAAACACATTAGTAACATTACACACCACAGACGTGTTCACATCATTACTAATGTTGATTTATGTTTTTTTTTTTTTTGTGATAACGGTAATTTTCTTTCTAACATTGTAGATGTAGATCATTAAGTGAAACACACTGAGAGGTTGATCTACATTAAAACATCTACTGACGTCTGTAGTAAAGTTCACTGAATACAAACCTGTAGATAATATAAAGGAGGAGATGATCATTTAAATTAATACACTTTTAAGGCTCGATTGTTGTTTTATATTGTTATACAGTTAAATCTGTAGATCATACATCTATGAAGGTATGATGTCACAGTGAATGGTGACGCTGCTCTTGAAAGCGATGGGTCGTGGGTTTGCGTCCCGCTTCAGTGTTTTTTTATGACATTTTTACGACGTTGAGATGATTCTGGCGACAATATTACATTAAAAATCAATATAAATGATTAGATATGAAGCAGCATTTACTGACAAGACTGAGGTCATTGTACTGGGCCCGCGACACCTTAGAGAAACCTATGCTAGCCTAACTGCCCTAGATGGCATTACTCTGGCACAAAGCACAACTGTTAGAAACCTTGGGGTTCTATTTGATCAGGATTTATCCTTCAACTCTCACATAAAACAAACTTCAAGAACTGCCTTCTTTCATCTCCGTAACATTGCTAAAATCAGATCTATCCTGTCTCAGGGCGACGCCGAAAAACTAGTCCATGCTTTTGTTACCTCTAGACTGGATTATTGTAATTCTCTTTTAGCAGGCTGCCCGAGCAAGTCGCTTAAGACACTTCAGCTGGTTCAAAATGCTGCAGCACGTGTACTGACTAAAACTAGGAGAAGAGATCACATTACTCCTGTATTAGCCTCTCTGCACTGGCTTCCCATAAAATATAGAATAGAATTCAAGATTCTTCTTCTCACTTATAAAGCCCTAAATGGACAGGCACCAGTCTATCTCAAGGAGCTTGTAGTGCCATACAATCCCCCCAGAACACTACGCTCTCAAAATGCTGGACTACTCGTTGTTCCATTCATCTCTAAAAGTAGTATAGGAGGAAGAGCTTTCAGTTATCAGGCCCCACTTCTCTGGAACCATCTACCAACCACGGTTCGGGGGGCAGACACCCTCTCTACCTTTAAGGTTAGGCTCAAAACATTCCTCTTTGATAAAGCTTTTAGTTAGGAACCAGCTCATAGCTCATAATTAAGATGCAATAGGCATAGACTGCCGGGGGGGGGGGGTCTGGCATGCTCGGTTGGAGAGAGGTTGGAGAGGGCGTTAAGAGAGAGGTCATTTAGGTTAGAGAGGGACCGGAGAGGGTCCCATTCCTCTTTCAAACACTCCCTCTATGTCTGCTTCTTCCCTTGTGTGTTTGCTCCTGTTCTCCTTCTGGCTTTTGTCTTGCAGGTCCGTGGGATCCTCAGTGTGGAGTTACAGAGACTCAGCGGCTCTGTCTCCACCCTTTTCTCTGCACACACCCAACACAGCATAACGTGGATGGCTGTTCATCATAGGAATGGGATCCACACAAGGTTCCTGCTGCTTAACAGAAGGTTTTCCTTGCCGCCATGATGAATTCATGTTGGGTGTGGGATACATATGTATGTGTATATACGTATATATGCATATGTGTGTATCCATAAAATGAAGAGTCCGTCCTTAAGACTGCTCTACTGTAAAGTGCCTTGAGATACCATTGGTTATGATTTGGCGCTATACAAATAAAGATTGATTGATTGATTGATTGACTGTCTTAATATCCAGTGTAACAGGAGGACTCTCTATGCAGACATCCTATGCTGCTGACACGTCTCCTCAAACACATTTTATTATTATTATTCACCGCTCGTCACGTCACTGAAGCAATAAAGTGATGAAGTGACCAAAAAGTGTGACTAATTATGGGTGATTTAAGCCACTATAATCACTGAAGACTGAACACACCTTTAGAACAGAATCATATTCATCAAACAACGGCTTAATTCACCCATTACGGTGAATAAATCACTATTTTCCGTTTGGTTGTCATGGTTTGAGTATTCTTTGATCCATTGATGATGGCTTTTTATCGCACGCGTGCACGTCAGTAACCCAAGGTTTACAAACTCAGGGTTGATTAACCCACTTCATACCAGCTTTAATGGAATCAGATACCCGGAGTTTCCCATCGCGGGGTATGTTGACCCAGAGTTTATGGATAGACTCAGAGTTTGTTAAACCTCCTTTATGGAATACACCTCTGATGTAGATAATCTGATAATATTTATATTTATTTTTTTTACTTGTCTGCACATGCTGTCAAAGGTCAACACTACAAGAAGTGCAATCATTATGAGACAGCAATGCATGTTTTGTTATTACAATGAAATAAATTGATTTATTTTATTGCTTAATTGTGACCATCACCAGCCCTCCCTAAGGAAGGGTAAGAAACATTTTATTATAGGGAGGATATAAAAAGGGAGAGCAGTGTTACACCTAGGTGGAGGGGGAGGGGAAAGGGAGCAGGGAGGAGAGACTCAAGGTAGGAAATAGAAAGGGTGGGGAAGAATAGATTATTTTACAGTGAGGGTGAGATGTGAAGTTGTAGAACATATTGTGCTTATTATGTTGTGTAATCAAGCCAGTATGGTAACAAGTGTGAAGCTTAGCTATAATGGTGGTGGCTGTGGACAGGGGGACTGAGTGAGTGGTAGTACCTAAAGCAGGTATTTGGGATTAACGTGTCTAAAGTTAAGCCCAGTATGAGTTTTATCCCACATCCCAAGGCGTGCCAGTGCATCGTAGACCAGTATATGTGCAAAAACCGCTACCGCAAACCCAGGAACTGCCCAGGGTCCGCATATGCAGCCAGGCTAACAGAAAGAGCGGAGGCCAGGGGGCCAGGGAGCCCCAGGCCACCCCCCCACAGCGAGCATCCCCCCAGACGCCCCAAGATCCCGGGCCGAGAGGCAGCCACTGCCCCCACACACACATCCGAGGAAGCCCCAAGCAGCCGAGCACCCAGCGCACCCCGCCACCAACCCCAACCCCAAGCCCCCCCGCCAGCATCCCACCCACACCCAAGCACCCAACCCCCCGAGAGGAGGGCCCAGAAAGCCCCAGGTAAATAAGAGTCAAAGCCAGCAGGATGGACCCTGGTCAGATATAATAATAAACAGCGCTTTAAGAAAAGAAGAAAATGGAAAATACGTCGACTAAAAACAGCTTTAATATGTTACACTGGTTGATTATGATTTGTATTAAATCAAATCATATTATATAATATATTATATACCCCGAAGAACAACAGGAGAAGCTTTTTTATTCCGCATTTATGACTTCAAACAGTCTTTAGAAAGGTTATGTTTTGCGTCCAGGGTTGGGGGTCAATTACATTTTTCAATTATAATTCTGTCTTCAGTTATTATTTTTGCCCTGAAAGTCTATAACAATTACATTCTCAATTACAAAAGTTCAACTACAATTAATCCCACTTACTGATCCTTTAATAAATAATCCTTCCTCTTGTGTTAGCATTCTGTTAGCATCTCTAATGCTAACAGGTCAGTTTGACCCATGTCTTAAATCAGCTGTAAAATACACTAATAAATATTATCTATCATCTCATTAGTTTCTCATCTATTGATGACCTTGTTAGGCTTCATAATCAATGAATATATTGTTATTAATATTTTTGGTGTGGGCATTACTATACCCATAGATTAATATTAACTATTTATGTGTGAGACATAAAACTGTAACATGGTTCCCTAGGTTTGCGTTTAATTAAATTGCAAATGACAGTTTTGAATAGATTTTCCGTGACAATTACAATGACAAAGTGAATTATCTGAACTACACTATAATTTTAATTATGTCATATTAATTTAAATGAATGATCAATTATAATTGAGCCCAGCCCTGGTTGCGTACCTACTAAGGTGGTCAGTCTCAGAATAAATAGAAGTAAAAAGAAACAACAAACCTTTGCTGAGGCTTTTCCAAGTTCATTGACAACTTCAGCAATTTGATCCTGATGATCTGACCTGAAAATACAGGTGAAAAGAAATCATACATTCATTTAAAATGGATATTTAGGAATAATACTTTATCAAAAACCATCATTATTGAGCAGAACAATTAATCATTTACTACCACTAATTACATACAAAATCTTTACAAACCAGTAAACTATTTATTCTCTAAACCAGTGGTTCTCAATCTGTTCAGGTTGCGACCCTCCAAAATAAAGGTCCCAGAGAGCGGAGACCCTCCAAAATAAAGGTCCCAGAGAGTGGGGACCACCACTGTAGATGAAGGTGGTTGAACATTGAAGAACAGTCATGAGGAGACAGGACCATCTATAAGGGGAATAAAGGGGAGAGCCCAGTACCTGTCAAAGTGTCCTTGGGCAAGACACTGAACCTTCAGTTGCTCCCAGTGTTTGACCAACGCCTTGTCTGGTATGATATGTAAAGCACTTTAGGACTACTTTCATCTATTTAAATGAGATGTTTTTGTTTTGTTTTGTGCCACAGTAGGAAAATGTGGTTTGTTGCAGCAGAAATAATAGTACAATAAAAACAGCATTTCACACATTGGGAATACATTTAAAAAATAGTAAAATAATAATTATAACATGATACTATAACACAATATAAAGACACGTGAAAGGGGTGTTAATAAAGTGTACAAACCTCCCTGATCCAAATCTCTGCTCAATGACAGACACTCTGTCGGTAAACAGCTGGTTGACATCAAAGGAAAACTCCATGTCTGTCCCTCACACACACACCAAATACACACTAAACACACACACAGCTTCTCTACTTTAGCCGATGTAGCTTAGTTAGCTTAGTGAGCTAGCGCTGACAAGCTTAGCCACGCCCCGAAAGAACCCGCGTCGTTAGCATACAATCTACTGTTAGAACCCGACTGATACAACGCGTCCACATGACAACATCACAGTCTAAACATGATGATCTATGATGATCTATGATGATCTATGATGCTACTGCTCACGGTACCGCCATTGTGTTGCTTCGGTGAGTGGGCGTGGTTCTGGGTCTGGACATTATTATTATTATTATTATTATTGATACATATATTAATTAAAATATATAATATATTAATAATGAAAACTTTAGGCATTTATAATGTAATAATAATAATAATAATAATAATAATATCATCACGATATGAAAATAAAATAATAACTACTGATCGAGGTATTAATTATGATTATACATTTTTAATTTTATATTGTATTATCAATATTACAAATATATAACATATTAATATAAAAAACAAGAAAGCAATAAAAAAAAATTGAGATATTTATAATGTAAAGCAAATAAACATATATATAATAACAATAATAATAACAATAACAATAATAATAATAATAATGAAACAACTGTTTGAAAATAAAATGAGGAGGAGCAGACGGTCCCGGCCTGCTGATCTGCGAACCCTGAGGAGCAGTTTGCGGGAATGCCGGTGGAGATGGGGCCGGAGATTCCCAAGGAAGACAGAGGTGGAGGGCTCCGTCATCACATTGTTGCTGCATGGCGCGAGGAGCCAAAGATCCCCTCCGGTACTATGGGCATGTCCAGGATGTCGCTTTTTTCCCCGTCAGAAAGATTAGCGAGGTCAACTTACCGCGCCCGTTCCTGGTCGACCGGCATTATAGGAATATTTCGCAACGAGCATTAGTATCACAGGCAGTTTAGCATTTTCTAGACCGTCAAAATGGCTGCTCCAGTTGGAGGGACGTCATGTGGGACATCCCTATCAATCTGAACACTCTTTAATCATGGCCACCACTTAAACACTTCCGGGGACGTCTATTACAGTTCGTGTGATTTGCTGTCAGTGTCCTCAGATGCAATCTTACTACTATTCACTCGGTTTGATCTTTGATTGCTTGTTTGTTCATAGATAGAAGTAAAACAGGGAATAGGAAGTGTGGTACCGACACCTCACTCGGGAGAGACGGAGTTCAATTCATGAAAATAGCAAAGGCAATTGTAGAGTTTCGAGTTATCTTTAAGTTGAAAGAGCAAACTGGGGACGGGTTAGATGCTTAAATTTGTTCTGTCTAATGGAGCACTGCTGGTATTGTGTAAAAGCAAGGATCAGGTGGACTAAATAGCTAAGGTTAGCATACAATCGAAGATTGCCGGGAAAAAAGTGGAAGCAAAAATAATTAATGGCATCATCTATAGTGTATGTGCTGAAATTTCAGAGTGTGAAATGAAGGAAAGTATCATTGGTGGGATTGTTTGTGAAGTCAAATGGTTTAAAGCTTGTGAAGGCAGAAATCCCAATGCCTTAGTTTTGATTACGGTCAGAGGTAATATTTTGCCAGAAAGAGTGTTTATTGGCTGTTTATCATTTCCGGTTAGGAATTATCAGAAACCCCCAATGCGTTGCTTATTTTTTTTTTTTTTTTTTACTTGTCTGCACATGCTGTCAAAGGTCAACACCACAGGAAGTGCAATCATTATGAGACAGCAATGCATATTTTGTTATTGCAATAAAATACATTGATTTATTTTATTGCTTAATTGTGACCATCACCAGCCCTCCCTAAGGAAGGGTAAGAAATCTTTTATTATAGGGAGGATATAAAAAGGGAGAGCAGTGTTACACCTAAGGGGAGGGGAAAGGGAGCAGGGAGGAGAGACTCAAGGTAGGAAATAGAAAAGGTGGGGAAGAATAGATTGTTTTGCAGTGAGGGTGAGATGTGAGGTTGTAGAATATATTGTGCTTATTATGTTGTGTAATCAAACCAGTATGGTGACAAGTGTGAAGCTTAGCTATAATGGTGGTGGCTGTGAACAGGGGGAATGAGTGAATGGTAGTACCTAATGTGGCAAAATAAGCGGGATCTTTAAGTTATTAAGTGACAACGCCACCTAGGGTAAACCTAGGACCTTGCATAAAGGCAGACAGGCTCGTTTTACCTTCAATCATGGGGCAGAGACAGAACCTTGAATTATAACAAGCAAAGTTCTTTATTTCACAGCATTTCTTTAAAAGAGTACTCATTTCGTGTCCATTAGTACAGAAGAATCAAACAGAACAAATCCAAACAAAGCACACACATGCAAAGCCACAAAAAAAAACTCAAAATGCAAAATAAATCAAATACCAATCATGCACAACTTATATGTACAATACTTATACATTGGCAGAACCTTAAAGACGGGTTGGTAAAAAATGTCTAGCGAAACTCCCAAGTCCAGCTTGGGAGGGTTACTGTATTTTAAAGTATCGAGAACAGCAAAGGTGAGAGGAGTTGCACCACAGTGCGATGAATGGTGTGGGCCAAGACTTATTCCCAGCAGACGCGGAAGGTGCAGTTTGGTCCCGCAGTGAGATCAAAGCACCACATTAGGAGACAGAGGGATTATAATTTTAAAGGAGCCAGGCAGAAACCAGCAGCTTACCGGTCAGAAGAAGCACCGGTCCAAAGACCCCAACAGAGGCGCTCTCCCGGCCTCCACAGAAAGTGCGCGCAAGGTGCGCCTACCAAAGCACCACACTGCATAAAAAGGAAGGCATTAGGACGGACTAGGCACAGCCAGCTGGGCCAAAAGGCGAGGCATGCCGCTTACTCAAACATCCCACTCTGATGACTCAAACAAACCGCTGCCGATGACCAATGCGCACTGCGATGGCACTAGGGAAGAAGGAAAAACCCGTGAGTGCCCGGTGCGCACAGCAGCAGAAAGAGCAACTCTGCGTAAAACTCACCCAAGAGTAGCAATCAATGCGCCCAAAGCAGCCAGCCGTCAGCCTACACCAGAGCCCTGGAGGGAAAGCACTTTTGAGCGCAAAGTGACAGCCAATGATGCGTAAAAGGCAGCAGATAACTTACCAACGAGGAGGAACGGTGGTGATTGACGCAGGGTGACCACAGCGTGTTAAGCCACCGCGATACTACCAGAGGTAAAACTCCACAGACTCACGGAGGAGGAGAGATCCGCGCACAGGAGCGACCAAGGAATCTGAGCCACAGCAGACCTGAACCTAAATCCCTTCGGTGCCCGCCCTGTAATCAGCAGACAACCCAGGTGCGCAGGGAGGAGCGCTACAAGAAGCAGGTAGGAGGAGGGGGGAAGCATTCCACCCTGTCACACTAAGGCAGGTATTTGGGATTAACGTGTTTAAGGTTAAGCCCAGTATGAGTTTTATCCCACCTCCCAAGGCGTGCCAGTGCATCGTATACCAGTATATGTGCAAAAAAAAAAAAAACGCTACTGCAAACCCAGGAACTGCCCTGGGCCCGCAGATGCAGCCAGGCCAGCAGAAAGAGCGGGGGCCAGGGATCCCCAGGCAACCCCCCGCGGCCGAGCAACCCCCCAGATGCCCCCAAGATCCCAGACCGAGAGGCAGCCACCGCCCCCCACACACACAGCCGAGGAAGCCCCAAGCAGCCGAGCACCCAGCGCATCCCCCCACCGACCCCAACCCCCAACCCCAAGGCCCCTCGCCAACATCCAGCCACCCCCACCCACCCACACCCAAGCACCCAACCCCCCGAGGGAAGGGTCCAGAGAGCCCCCCGCCCGAGACCCCAGCAGAGGAGCCAAGGCCTCCGCCCAGCAGACGGCCAGAGCCGCGCAGAACGGGCAGCTGCCCAGGTCCCGCCCCCCACCGGACAGCGCAAGCCACGAGGCAATGCCCCCCCCCGGTGCAAGAGCGACCAGCGGCCGCCACCACAGGAGAGAGGGACCCCAACGGCACACAACCGATGCGGAGCAGCAGCCGCCAGCCAAAGGCGCAGAACCCACCCACCCGCCAGCCCGCAGATAGCAGGACAGACCTACCAAGTGGCCGATACCGACCTCAACCCCCGGAACAGCTAGAGCCGCCCCCCAGCAAAGAGCACCACCCCAAAGCGCCAAGCAACCCCGCCCCAACCCCGGCGCAGACGCCGGCACCCCCCAGCGCGCCCACCCCCCACACCGGCACGGCAAGCCGCCCCGGACCCACACGCCGCGAGGCGCGCCCCCAAGGCAACCAGGAGGCGAGACAAGCGCCAAGCCCCACCCGCAGGGAAGGGGCACCCCCATGCCCCACCAGGCCGGCACCGCTCGGAGAGACCCCGCAAAGGGGGCCCCCAGCAACACCCCTCCACCCCCCCCGAGACCCACCGTCCCGCCACGCCCAACCGCACCCCCCGATCCCCACACGGTAGCCCAGCCATCAACAGAGGGGCCAGGCCCCCACCCGACAGGCCCAGATGTGTGAATTTACCCACCACCCTGTTATGGTGCCTCTCCATTCCCCAATGGAGAGGCACTTCCCTATCCCCTGAGTGAATGTATGTGTTTAGTGAATGTATGAAGTGCTATTAAAAAAGGGTGGATGGAGGGGAGCGGTGCTCCCCATCCAGCCTATGTGTATATATGTGTATGTGGTGCAATAGCTCCGGAGGGTGGAAGTGGTGGTTCCACCTTCCGGGGGGTGGTGTGTTGAGGTGTAATTAAAATTGGAGGGATTAGTAGGGCAGCCAGTGGTGGGAGTGCCGCCCCCGCGCCACTACTTAGTAGCGAAGGGGGCGGCCCCTTCCACCCCCAGCCCCACCATCCAGCCCCCCAAGGGTTGGGTATGTGAGTGTGGTGCAACAAGTGGGTGAGCCAGACCAGCTGGGAGTGAGTGATGTGAAGTGTCCATGTAGGAGGCCTGTCTAGTAGGAGCCCGGCCCGTCCGCATGGCGGGCCACCAGAGAGGGCAGACGGCGCAGACGGGCACACGGCACCGCGGGCCCCAGAGACGCGACGAGCAGCAAAACCGGAGACCCCCCGTGGCACCCCCCCGAACCGCGGCGGCCATACGGAGCACGGCGGGACCCCCCCCCCAGGCGGAGCCAGGCACCAGCCACATCCCCCAGCAGTGCAGGAGGCGACCCCCGCCGCCACCCGGCCCAGAGCGGCCCGCCTCGCCAAAGCAGGCACCGAGTGAAAGCGGAGGAGGGGGGAGGACGAGACAGGGCGACAGAGAGCAAGAGGAAAGAGTGGCAGAGAGACACGCAGGCCCCCGGCACCAAGGGCCACCCAGACGTGCACGAAGGGGGCAGGAGAGCATTACCAAACCGCCCAGGGACCACGAGAGCACCCGAAAGGGACGCACGCCCCCACAGAGGCACCCAAAACACCCCAGCAACCCACTCAAGCCACCCAGGTCAAGGCCACCCCACAACCCCATGGAGGTCCAGGACTACAGTTAGATCAGTGTGTTAGTAAAGAGTGGTGCTGGCAGTTGCTTGCAGGCTAGATCATCAAGCTAAAAATGAAAAATCAAGATTCAATGCAATTAAAAAAGGAGTCCAACGCTCCTCAAAGCAGGTTATTTTATTTTTTCTGAGAGCAGACATCTTTTCCATGAAAATAAATTCTATGAGGAGATTTCGCCATTGGTTTATGTTTAAGGATTTTTTATCTTTCCAATTCACTAATATTGTTTTTTTTTGCATGGCAAGTGCCGCAAGGATGGATTGTGATTGGTTTGCTGGAATATCAAGCATAGTCAGGTCTCCTAACAGACATAGATTTGGAGATAGAGGGATCCTGTAGTCCAAAATGGAGGACAGTTTTTCAATAATTAGAAACAAAAACTGTTGAACTGGCGAACAAAGCCATACGGCTTGTAAATATGAATCAGCTTTTCCCTGGGTGCACTGAGAGCAGATGTCTGTTGGAGAGAAGCCCATTTTATACATTTTCTGTTGGGTAATGTGGGATCTGTGGAGGACCTTGTATTGAATTAGCTGAAGATTTGTGTTTTTAGTCATCTTAAAGGTATTGCAACAAATTTCTGTCCAGAAATCGGTGTTCGTGGTGATTGAGAGTTCAGCTTCCCATTTAGTGATTGGTAAGTGATTAGAGTTAGTGTTCAAGAGTGCTTTGTATATTTTTGAGAGTTTTTTTTGTTTTTGTTGAGATTTTTTTCATATATGTAGCCAGTTCTGGAGGTTGCAAAGTGATTAAATCTATTGCCGTATTTTTCTTAATTGTCTCTGTTACTTGTAGGTTTTGAAGAAAATTACTTTTATTTATATTAAATGTTTGGGTTAGATTGTTATATGTCCTGAGCTTATCATTTTCGAAGAGGTCTTGGAGATTAATAATTCCGCTATCTTCCCATGTTTTTAGATAGAGCGGTGTTTTTCTGTTTCTAAAGTCAGGGTTGTGCCAGATTGGAGACAGCATGTTAGTTTTTAATTGAACATTTGTAATGTCTGGGGCTTTCCACCACGCAGTCAGGGTGGAGGCAATCAGTGGGTTTTTAAAGCAGTTATGACGTTTGAGGGTCGCAGTGATAAAAGGGAGATCAGAGAGTTTAATATGTTTGCAGTCTAGCTGTTCTATTTCTAGCCAGGTGTTGTGGTATTCTTTTGGTTTTAGCCATTCTGTTAAATATAGAATTTGGTTTGCTAGGTAATAATGCGTGAAATTAGGGGCTTCCAACCCTCCCTCGCTTTTATTTTTTTGAAGAGTTGAAAGGTTTATTTTGGTTTTTTTATTCCTAGCATAGAATTTTGTAATTGCAGAATCTAATCTTTTGAACCATTGCGTTGGTGGTTTCAGTGGATCATAGAGAACAGATAGTTTATTTTAGGTAAGATTTTCATTTTAACTGAGGCTATTCTGCCAAGGAGTGAGATGGGGAGATTGTTCCATCTCCGCAGGTCTTCTGTGACTTTATTTAACAGAGGGTCTAGGTTCAGTTTAATTAATTCATTTAGGTTTGGTGATATATTTAAGCCTAGATATTTAATTATATTTGTGGGGGAGGGGTATTGTGGGTTTTGGGTTGGTGGGTTCCATGATTTTTTTGTTAATGGAAGGATTGATGATTTTGACCAGTTAATGGAATAGTCTGATAGTTTAGAGAAGCTGTTTATTAGTTTAAATAATTATTCTAATGAGGATTGGGGTTCTTCCAAATAGAGTCAAATATCATCCGCATAAAGATTAATTTTGTGTTCTGAGATGGATGAGTGGATTCCTTTAATAACAGAGTTCTGATGAACAGCTGCTGCGAGAGGTTCAACAAATATTGCAAAAAGCAAAGGTGAGAGTGGGCAACCTTGTCTCGTTCCCCTCTGCAGTGTGAAGCTTTGGGATGTTATTAGGGTCCGATGTCCCAGAATGGGACAGAGGAACCTATTGTTTTTGCTTTTATTTATTATTATTATGTACCTCCCCACTTTGAACGCTAATTCGACCCCCTAAAAACGCCCGAAAACTCACCGAAAATTGCACGCACCTCGCGCCTGGCGAAAAATTCGATAATTTGGTGGCGTGAAAAAAAACGATGGAACCGCACAACCGCCAAGTTTGACCGATATGTACGAAAAACGCCACATGTAGTCTTCGGCCCAGAATGAGCAAAAAGTTACATTGTGACCCTTCCCAAAACCAAACAGGAAGTCAGCCATCTTGGGTCAAATGTCAAAAATGGCGTTTCGCCCTCGAAACGCATCTGCGCGAACTAGTCTGAGGGGATTCATCCGATTCGCTTAAAACTTGGCAACACCACTTAGGATCCATTGAAGATAAAAAGTTATCAAAAGAATTTGCGTATCTGTCACGGTTTGCAATGCAATGCTAATTTTCGTTAGCACACAGAAATGTCCAAATCTCCATAACTCTGGCACACAAACTACGATCAGCTTCAAATTTCACACAAAGGACATGTGCCCAAGCTTGGTCATGACTGCTTTGAAACATTTCCCATCATGCATTGTGTTTTCGATCGGTGGCATTTATGGTCATGTACACGGTTAGCATTTACAGGACGCCGTTCTAGGAAAAAGCTTATAACTCTAGATTGCAAAGTTCAAACTGCTTCATATTTGATACACAAGATGACTGTCCAGCTCTAAACAAAACATGATAACCAATTTACCCACAATGCTTTGCGTTCTCAGAGGGCGCCGCTTCTGTGGTCGTCCTACACGAGCAGCTGTAGCGGAGAGACGATATGTCGTGTTGACTTCAAAACACTGTAGGATGAACCTACACAGAGGGGAGCAAATTCCTATTGAAGAAACAACAGACTGTGGTCAG
Organism: Gouania willdenowi; assembly: GCF_900634775.1. NCBI lineage: Eukaryota > Metazoa > Chordata > Actinopteri > Blenniiformes > Gobiesocidae > Gouania > Gouania willdenowi. The sequence goes on along the minus strand of NC_041054.1, from coordinate 31,335,969 downwards.
TGGGAGGGGCCTACAATGTCACTGGAAAATCCTTCGCCATCAGCACGCCGTAATAGGAAAATGCTTATAACGCTACAATACAAAGTTCAAACTGCTTCACATTTGATACACACGATGATTGTCCATCCATAAACAACGCTCGATGACCAAATTACCCATCATGGCCAGTGGGAGGGGCCTATAATGACACAGCAATATCCCTCGCCATCAGCATGCTGTAATAGGAAAACGCTTAGAACGCTCCAATGCAAAGTTCAAACTGCTTCATATTTGATACACATGATGATTGTCCATCCATAAACAACGCTCGATGACCAAATTACCCATCATGGCCAGTGGGAGGGGCCTATAATCACACAGGAAAATCCTTCGCCATAACTACGCCGTTATACGAAAACGCTTGCAACTCCAGAATGCAAAGTTCAAAGTGCTTCATATTTGATACACATGATGACCGTACAGCCCCAAACAACAAACGATAACCAAAAACACCCACAATGCCTTGCGCTCTCAGAGGGCGCCGCTTCTTGGGCCGTCCTACGCCAGCAGCTCTAGCGGCAAGACGACATGTCGTGTTGACTTCAAAACACTGTAGGATGAATCTTATTAGATGGAAGCACATTCCTATGGCAAATAGAGCAGGCTGTGAAAAGTGGGAGGGGCCTATCATGACACAGGAAAATCCTTCGCCATAACTACGCCGTTATACGAAAAACGCTTACAACTCCAGGCCAATTCCCAAATCCCCAACAGTGGTATACGTGACCGTGGGTTACCGCCCCCGGCCGCTTCATCGGACCCTATGACGCCGCTTGCGGCTTTAATTTTGTTTGTGGTTACTGAGGCCTTAGATTTAGAGTATAGGGTGGAGATCCATTGTATGAATGATTCTGATTCTGCGTTGCTTCAAGTGCCAGCGTTTTGTGCATTTGGCTGCTTCATGTCACGGTAATGGGCGCTGCGCCAATTGTGGAGGAGATCATGATATTACGTCCTGTAGTGTGCCTTCTCCAAAATGCTGTAATTGTAGGAGCTGTCATATAGCATCCTCTAAGGATTGCCTGTTGTTTGCAAAAGTGAAACAAGTAAAAGAGGTGAAAGAGCAACACAAGATCTCTTATGCCGAAGCTTTGAAAAAGGTGGAGGCAAAGTTTCAGGCCCAGATAGTAAATATAGTTCTTCCAAGTGCCTCAAAAGGAGTTATAGAGATGAGTGGCAGATCTAAACAGGATTTGATCGTAAATAAGGAGTCCCTTATGGCGTTTATTGTTGATGTTGTATATGGATCTCAAAATTCAAGATCAGATCTAATCAGTTGGGTGGTTGAGTCTGATTCTCAGGGCTTAAGGACTATGCTCCCCAGTTGCTGTTCTACTACATGAAGGAGACTCAGGAGGCTCAAAACCAGTCTTTAAGCCAGTCCAGCACCAGTAGTGGGTCGGGAGATGGAGTAGAGGAGGAAGTATTAAGTAGTATGCAGGAAGGGGGGCTTGAAGCCTTTTTCAGTGGTACTTAGCTTAATTCAACATGGTGTGCATCCTGCAATGGAATGAAAGAGATCTTGATGTGATACCGGATATCTTGTGTATCCAAGAGACAGGCTGAAACCATGCCTAGATTTCTCAATTTCGGGTTATGATTGTTTGCGCAAGGATTGAGGCAATAGGTCTGGTGGTGGGTACATAACAATATGAATGTGAAGTTTCTTTGGAGTGTTTAATCACAGAGGTGTGGAGCACTGAGGGGATAATATTTGTAAATTGATCTTGGCAGAGCTTGATGAAACTGAGAGAAGAACATGTTTCTCTGTGATTTGGGTGGGTGATTTTAATGCCCGTAACCCTCTGTGGAGAAGCCAACTCGGATTGATATTAATACAAACAAGACTTCTTGCCTTGATCTCATTTTTACATGCCCTTCATTGGCCAGGATAGGGGGGGAGTTTGGGATGAAGATACATTTGGTTGTGATAATTGTCCTGTTATGGTTATTTTTAATAAGCAAGTAAGTGATTTATTTATAAAGTGTTTTTCGCAGATAAAATCACAAAGTGCTGTACAGAGCTGTAAGTAAATTAATACAAGTGCAACATCATAAAAGCATAATAAAACATGGGTGCATTTACATCATAAGAGCAGCATCATAAAAAGATTAAAAAAAAACATTAAAATCCAGTTAACTGAAAGTTTTTCTGAAAAGTGAAGTCTTCAACAGTTTTTTAAAAGTGTCCTCACAGTTGAGCTCCCAGAGAGACTAGTGCAGGTTATTCCAGAGTCTGGGGGCTACGCCAGGACACAAGAAGTCCGAAATATGTTGATGGGCCTGGCCATGTAACACTCGGAAAGTCAGAACTAAGATTTTATAGTGTCAGGGACAGTTTTACGGTGACCTCGGCTTTAACTTGTGATGGACGCTCTGTGTTGATAAATGATGAAAACCAGACTGAAAGGTGATGAAGTCATAAAAAATGATTTATTCTAAACTAAATAAAAAAGGTACAAGCAGGATGATGAGGGAGGTCTGTCTGGCCGACCGGGAAAAACAGAACTAACGGAAAACTTTTCCACACACAATATTTTACAGATTGATAACCCCGCCCCAACAGATAGGAAGGGAAGAGGTCAGCTTGTCCCATGAGATTGGCGCCTTTGCATATCGCATATGATAGTCACATGCGTGCAATGTGCGTAGGTGTGTGTGTGTGTGTGTGTGTGTGTGTGTGGTGTGGAGACTGACTGGCCTCGAGTTAGCAGCTGTGTTATCGGAGTGAGGCATGTGAGAACCTCTGACCTTCCCAAGAAAGACAGACAAAGCAGGCATACATTTAATGGAGTATATGAGTAAATATAATTTATTAATTTTGCCACCACAATAGTTTATTGAAAACGTAACTGGAAGCCAGTGCAGAGTAGCAAGAATGGGGGTGATGTGTGATGTTCTAGAAGCACCAGTTAAAAGTCTGGCAGTAGCGTTCTGAAGGATCTGGAGTCTGTTTAGGGTCGACTTATTAAAACATGTAAAAACACAATTACAATACTCAATGTGTGATGATATAAATGTGTGTATGACCAGTTCCAGATCTGATTTTGATAACAGATGTCTCACTTTAGAGATATTTCTCAGGTGGTAAAAACAGTTTTTAGTCAGTAGATGACAGTGTCCCTCCAAAGACATTAACTGATCAAACACAAGGTTTCTGAGGCTGGTTTTAACAGATGAGCCCAGATCACCAAGAGACTTTTTAATCACAGGATCTTTTTATCAGGAGAGATGATCAGAGTTTATGTTTTATTATAATTTATCTGGAGATCATTTGATGACAACCAGTTTTTGATACAGGATTTACAATCTAAGAACTCTGATAAAAAGTGAAACTCAGAGTCATTAAAGGAGCAGTACAACTGGACATCATCAGCATAAAAATGATAAGACACATTTTTAAAACCATGGATCAACCGACCAAGAGGCATCAGATACAATAAAAACTAAACAGGAACCAGAACAGAGCCCTGGGCTACTCCACATGACAGGTTGGACATATTAGACATTACATCATTAATAGAAACATTAAAGGTTCTTCCAGTTATATAAGAGGTAAACCATTGGAGAACAGCACCAGAAAACCCATCTCAGATTTGAGTGGATCAACCAGTATACTGTGATCTACTGTATCAAAGGCAGCATCAGATCAAGTAAAATCAAAACTGTGTAACGACCTGAGTCAGCGGCCATCATCACGTCACTAGAAACTTTCAGAAGAGCAGTTTCAGTGGAGTGGATTGATCTAAAACCAGATTAATATTTATCATAAATATCATGTCGTTCCATGTATGAGGTTAGCTGCTTAGCAACCATTTTCTTCATGATTTTAGACATGAAGGGAAACTTAGATATGGGGCGGTAGATTATAGGCTCCCCCGGATCAAGATTGTTTTTTTTAGAAAGGGGTTTATTATCGCATGTATAAAGAAGCTGGGGACAGAGACAGATAAAAGTGAGAGGTTTATCATATTTACCACCAAAGGACCGATAACGTCAAAAACATTTAAGAGCAGAGAAGTAGGAACAATGTCTACAGAGCTCGATGAGGGTTTCATTTTTCCTACTAAAACTTGAACATCCTGTAGGCTGACAGGAGTGAAGGAGGACCATGAGCTCACAGGGGCTGATGCAGTGCACAAGCTAACCAAGGGAGGAGTGATACTAGCCCTAATGTCTTGCACTTTGTTTACAAAAAAGTTTTAAAAATTGTTACAGTATTCCTGTGTGTACAGGCACAGGGGACGGTGAGGGTGCAACAAGATTTTCAATAGTATTGAACAAGACCTTGGGGTTTCTCTTATTTCGCAAAACCAGATTAGTGAAATAAGCAGAGCGGGCGCGTTTTATTATTTCATTTAGCTACATTATCTTTTCTTTAAGATGGAGTCTATGCACCTCTAGTTTAGTGGTTTTCTACAACCGTTCCACTTTTCAGCAGCTTCTCCTAAAGCTAAAAATAGCTTCATTCATCCACGGACAAGGTTTCTTATTAGAGCCTGGAGTAGATTTAGCTGATGCTACTGTGTTCAAAACAGTCAAACAGTGGCTAATAAAGTTTGACATAAATGTGTCAACATCAACACAACCACCAAAGGCAGTTGGGTCAAAAGAGGCAGAAAACCCACTGATAGCTGCTTCATTAAGAATGCATCTCTGCTTTTTCAGATTGGAAGTAGTCTGTACCAGTGTGATTGACAGATTAAATACGATACAGCAGTGGTTGCTTATTTGTAAGTCTTCAATACGTAGTTGGTCAATTTTTAAAATAAAAGAAAAGACCAAATCTAAAGTATGAGCTTTAGTGTGTGTTGGACCTGACACATGTTGCACAAAGGGAAAAGAGTCCATAAGAGACATCAGCTCAGCTGCCATAGGACAGGAGGAATTATCAACATGTAGATTAAAATCACCAAAGATTAATACACTCTCCAGTTTAATGATAGATGACATAAACTCAGAGAATTCAACTAGAAATAAATGAGCAGGACCATGAGGTCGGTAGATTAAAACACAGTAAAAAGAGTGTTCATTTCCAACCTTACACGTCTGGAGTTCGAGGCGTTGTACGTATTCATGTCCAACAGTCTGCAGTTGAAAGCCTTCCGGTATATGAGCACTAATCCTCCTCCACGTCGTGTGAGCCGTGGAGTTCCAAACACAAAGCAGTCCAAAGGGCACAGCTCATTAAGATGAACATACTCATCCTCCCGTTGCCATGTTTCCGTAATGTACATCAGATTCAACCCACGGGACATGAAAAGATCCTTCAGGAAGTGAGATTTGTTGGCTAGCGATCTAGCATTCTGCAAGCCGAGGTGTAGAGTCACTTCCTCGTGGGCCTGTAGAGAGCTGACGAAGCCACCCGTGATCTCCACCACAGTGCCGGGGAAGGCGTCTGTGGAGCGGCCTGTTGTATATTTATTCTGATTCTATGGCTGCCTTACAGGCAGTTTCTGACGGCCACTCTGGGGCTAGAGCAGATACTGTGATGGAAATTTTGTGTTGCCTTCACCGGATAGAGCTGATGGGATCCAGGAAAAAACAATAATAGACCCCATCTCATTCAGGTTTTGTGGGGAATGAAGCTGCTGATAAGCTAGCCAAGGAGGCTCTTCTCCAGACGGAAATTGAATATATGGTTCGTTTGGGGAATGCTGAGTGTGTCAGTATTTTTAAAACTACTGCGTATCAACAATGGCAAAGGGAGTGGGAGACTGAGACTAGAGGAAGGCACTATTTTAATTGTCAACCTTGTGTGCGGGGCAGTAGACTCCTGTGGTCAACCAGCCAATCAAATCAAGTTAAAATAACCAGATTAAGACTGGGGCATTGTGGGCTTTCTGCATATTTAAATAAAATGGGCAAGCATCCACATGGGCTATGTCAGTGTGGTCAGCTTGACTATTTCACATGTTTCACTGTCCTCTGTCCGTGACTCTGTGTTGCGTTGTCCGTGTGGGTGCTCGTAGCCCTATAATAACAACACCGTCTTTGTAAGTTCTTAACTTTTTAATGCCCATCACTAGTGTTGTGTTCAAGACCACACTATCCGAGACCAAGACTTGCCCGAGACTTCCGGAAGATGTTAAACTAAATAATTGTTGAGAATTATTATTATTATTCTGGATACAGTGGAAACAGAAACTATAAAAATAATTATATTGTGAACCTGTTTATATTGTGGGGAACATATTATATACATAAGTGTAATTAGAGTCTAAAGCCACAAAAAAACACCACTTTAAAAAGAAAATAGACTAATATAAGACGTCTTTACAGTTATTTGACTCATTCTGGCTTGTGCAACTTGTGGTGATGACGCGCTGGTGACGACATAAACCAAGATGGCGGTGGCCCGGACTACAGCTGATATTATGTAATAAAAACCTTAAAATACATGGATATAATGAAAAGAGTGGATGGACAGAGGCATAAATATGCTGACTTTCACACGGACACACACTGACTTATTAAACACACACGGACCTCAGTAAACGGAACATGCTTCACCGGTCGGCTGGCACTAGGACCCAGAGGTGGAGTAAGTGCGTCCCCTGTACTGCATTCACAGGCTGTAATATCATCAGTTTATCATTTTACCAGTTATTAGAGCTACTGTCTTTACCAGGGAGATAATATTTATTACTGGTGATTGTTTTCTGGAGTTTTACTGAGATTTTTACCGGTGATTAGTTCATATCTCCTTCTGCTCTGTGGTCCAAACTGAATTTGTAGCCACACACACACACACACACACAATCAGTGCTGGTCTCGAACGGTCTTGAGAGAAAATCCCGAGTCCGAGACAAGACAGAGTCAAAATGCTTCAGAGTCCGAGACCTTTAAAATTTGGTCTCGACCACCACAACACTACCCATCACACGTGTCCATGCGTCACTGAAGTCATCAACCTTCCAAATCACATAATAACACACTCTGTTGAAAGAGGAATGTTATTAAAATAATTTTCAACCCTTGGGTTTATAGTGTTTTCAATAAAATCAATGTTTTTGCCAAGAACAAATTTGTGTTTAATAGACAAGGCAGTCGTGAGCTGTCTTCTCTCTACCAACCTCTATTTGAGAATCTAAAGTGGAGTAATTGTACTGAACAGAAGAGGGCAGTGTTATGTGCTCACCTTACTACTTAATTAGGTCGTGCACTCTGAATTAAATCAATACACTAAGCACTGTCTCGGTTGGTTTCTTTATTCCACCAGGCACAATCAACCATTAACAACACGTGACTCCTTTTGGTTCCACCTCCAAAACATCACTTCCTCATACGTCATCACATCATCAGAACCAATACATAACATCCCCCTTTTCCTTGGAATCAGAGTTTACGTTAACATATTATTATTTAAACAGCCTCACAACAGACATGCAGTGTTTCTTACAACCATGAACCTTTAACATTCTCCTTGCCCCTTCTTTTTTTTTTTTTTTAAAGTCCATATTACCATCTCATATGGCATTGTTTATTTCGCCACAAAATCACAGAACCTCTCTGGTGTCTTTGTAACCCTCTGAGGTCTGATTGCTATTTGTTTTTCCTGACCCTGAGTGCCCTCTTGTGGTGTTGGCGTGTAAGCATCAACATTTTTATCTGCTTCACTTTCCTCATTTTCAGTCAATGCATTTTCTTCTTTGGTCTCATTCGTTTCATATTTCTTTACATGTGTTGTGTTCCGGCGATAACAAGCTCCAGTTGGTGATTCCACAATGACTTGGTTTCCAGTTTTACACAAAACTTTGTGTGGTGTTGCGTTAAATGGTGTTGTAAACTTGTCCATTTTTTCTTGTTGAACCAGTACTGTGTCACCCACGTCAACATTTGAATACTGAGCTCCTCTTTGTTCATCAGCATATAACTTAGACTTTCCTTTCAGCTCAGCGTCCCTGTCACGTACATCCAAAACAGTTGTTTTCTCATGAACGTCCGGTAATTTTCCTCTCATTTTCCGATTGATCAAGAGTTCTGCTGGACTTTTGCCTGTGATTGGGTGTTCAATGCTGCGATAAACAGTTACATATTTTCTCAGCTCTCGTTTCCAATTAAGTCCTTCAGCATGTGCAATCCTGATTCTCTTCATCAGTGATGCATTTTGTCGTTCAACCTCTCCATTTGCTTGAGCCCATTTTGGTGTTCTCACATGTTTGATTCCATTGTTTTCACAGTATTCTCTGAACACTTTAGATTTGAACTGCGGGCCATTGTCAGATTTAATGCTAACTGGTAGTCCATGTCTACTGAAGATGGAGTCAATAGAATCAATGACTTTTTCTGTAGTTGTAGATGTCATAACATCATACTCATAGTAGCGACTATAATTATCTACCAGTACAAGTGTTGATTGATTTGAAGGTAGTGGTCCAAGTATGTCTACAGCAACATCCTGCCAAGGTCTATCTGGTAACAGTGTATTTCTGCAGCTTTGTCCATACCGGGCCACCACACTTTAGTTCTGAGATGTTGTTTAGTTCCAACAATTCCTAAGTGTCCTTCATGAGCTCAGGAAAGTGCTTTAGCTCTGAGCTTTTCTGGTAATACAATGCGAGTCCCTCTGAGAACGATGTATCCTATTACACATAGCTCATTTGCAATGGGTGCATATGTTTTGCATTTCTCAAAATGTCAATTTTAAATTGCTTTTCGCACTTCTAACAACTCTGAGTCCGTAGCTGAGGCTTCTTCAACCTCTCTCGTAGTAAGTGCTTTTGGAGTTGCGTTTGTTGCAATAAATCTCACATACTCTTCTGAGTCATGTTCATGAATATTCTGTGGTGCTGTGTCTGACAACAATCTTGATAGTGAATCAGCAATGTTCTGTTTTCCCGCGATGTGCACCACTTTAAAGTCATATGGTTGTAGTCTAAGAACCCACCTTTCTATCTGTGCACATGGTCTTGACCTTTTGTTGTATATGACCTAATGGCTTGTGGTCTGTGATTAGGTCAAATGTTCTACCATACACATATGGATGTAGTCTTTCACATGTCCATACCAGTGCTAGCGCCTCTTTTTCTGTTTGTGGATATCTGCGCTCACAGTCTGTTAGGCTACGACTTACATAACACACTGGTACTTCTTCCATATTCTGTTCCTGTATTAGCACTGCACCCAAACCTACTGGGCTTGCATCTGCTATGACTTTAGTTGGAGCTTCTTTGTCAAAATATGCTAAGGTACCTGCTCTGGCGAGTTCAGCTTTTAAACTTTCAAATGAATGTTTTTGCTCTGGTCCAAATATACTGTAAATGTAGTCTCTCTCCTTGTTAAATGTCTCAGAGGTTCTGAGAGTGTAGCAAACTGTGGTTTAAACCTACTGCTGAAGCCTACCAGTCCAAGGAAGCTTCTCACCTCTGCAGCATTCTTCGGCTCCCTGGTCTCCACCACAGCTCTCACTCTTTCCTCTGTTGGTCCAAAGCCTTTTTGTGACAGTAATATTCCCATGAATACAAGTCTGTTCATGTTAAACTGGGACTTTTCTGGGTTTAGTGTTAATCCACAATCAGAAAGTCTCTTCATTACAGAATGCAGGAGCACATCATGTGTTTCCTGGTCCGGAGCGTGTATGATCACATCATCTGAGATGTTTTCCACACCTTCAATGCCTGCCAGTACATTAGTATCTCATGTTGGTATTGCTCACTGGCTGATGAGACTCTAAATATCAGCCTTTTATATCTGTAAACTCCGTTGTGCACTGCTAATGTTGTGATATCTCTGGAATTCGGTGTTAACTCCAACTGATGATATCCCCATTTGAGATCTAGTTTACTGAAGATTGCAGAGCCATTTAGTCCTTGAAGTATTTCATCCACTGTGGGAATGGGATATCTTTCTCTAATTATTGCTTCATTTGCTTTCCTCATGTCTAAACACATTCTGATGTCTGTGACATCTTTCTTTGGGAGTACCACTACAGGATTTACCCAAGATGTAGGTCCTTCTACACGTTCTATAATGTCCATGTCAATCAGTTCATTATTGTTTTCTCAACTGCATCACTTAAATGGTAAGGTATGCATCTCAGTGGTTGTGCTATTGGTTTCACATTTGGATCAATGTACAGGCTAATCTGTTTAGTTTTCCTACTCCTTTAAACACTTTTGGATACTGCTCTTTAAGAGTGTGTTTTAAGTCTGTGACAGCAGCCACAGTTACACCTATTTTCAGCACCACTAATTTAATAGCAGTCATTTTTCCCAGGAGTGGTTCACCATTACCTCTTATCACAATAAACTCCGCCTCCTCAGTCCTATCACCAATTTTGATTTCACATTTAAATGGTTCTTTAACAGATAGTGACTGTGTTGAGGAATATGCATACACATTCCTCTGCCCTACAGGTACATAAGAATGACATTTTATATTTTCAGCTTTTACCACACATTTTCTCACATGACATTACTTGTAGCTCCAGAATCTATTAACATTTTCAACTCTATTAGCTTTTCAGACACATCATCATCTTTTACAATGAATGCATAATCAACTTGTTCTACCACGTTCACATTATGCTTTTTAGGTACTTTTGAAAAATGGTCCTTATTATTGCATTTGTGACAAGTTTGTCCTCGTGCTGGACATTTGGGATCCATACATGTGATCAGTATAGCCACACCTGTAACACTGTCTGTCCATTTTACTTCCACAGTGACAGTAAACAGTCTTTTATGTTATTATTTTCTATACAATACCTGTGACCCAGATGTAACCTGTGGTATGTTGCGACCTTAGGAAGCACAGACATTATATATGTATATATAATGTCTATGTTTAGAAGTAGGTCGCCAGTTAATCTGAACCGAAACAAAGTCATAGTTCTGGACAGTGAAGGCCCTGCGCTGAAGTTTGGCTCCACAGATTGTTTGAAAAATATTCTTAGAGTGATTTGTGAACAAAAACAATGATGGAGATATTTTCTCTGTGTGTAAATTCAGGTAAACACGGTCACAAGTTAACATGGAAATAGTGCAATTCCTCTGCGACCTCCAATAAAAACAGTATGTAAAGATTACAACAATGACTTACAAGCTGATCAATGGCAGAGTGGTTAATGCAGCGAACGTAAAAATTTGATTTTTTTTTCTTCTCATTGATGAAGGATCGATCCCCAGTGGAAGCAATTCAACAGTTTGTTTATTTATTTGTATGACACAGATCATATACGTGTTCATTGTTTTATTGTTTCATCATATTATAGACTGTAGATTTTGTAGAAACACATAGGGATGAAGAAGTGCGAGACAAGTAACTTCCTGTTTACAACAGCCGTGGTGAGTCCACTTTGCACCGAGAAGTCCGGTTTTCTACATGTACCGCGTCCGCACACAGAGCTGCAAACACAATCACATATTAACACTTTAAACAGTTGTACAACGTGAATAAAAGCTACCCGGCATCAACGCGGGCAGCTATGCATCCTGGTCCTTTTTAACAAATCTGCTATTGCTGTGGCAACAAGCCACGCTACCGGAAGTCGGTCGCCAGTTAAAATGGTCGCCACTTAAACTATAACACCGGCCAAGTGTAGAAGAAGAGCACGTCTCCGCTGTTTAGTTGCACCCGTAGCATCATCAGTCAAAATAAGTCCTTTCCTGTCCGCATACAACTCAAAAGACGTCAACCACCGTGTCCACCTCGGTCCGAGCGTAGCTGGATCCATGTAGCAAGGAAACGGTTAAATGCCTGACTTCTCCATGCTGGTTTGAAACTATCCCCACTTGCCGTGTCGCCGCTGACTTTCACGCTTTACAATGCGCACATTCTCGTCGCCATTGTTGTGTGCTTACCTTACTACTTAATTAGGTCGTGCACTCTGAATTAAATCAATACACCAAGCACTGTCTCGGTTGGTTTCTTTATTCCACCAGGCACAATCAACCATTAACAACATGTGACTCCTTTTGGTTCCATAACAGGCAGCATTACGCCTCTGTAGTGCACAGCCTGCCGGAAACCATTAGAAGAAGAACACTTCCGGGATTAATAAGAATAGTGAATAGGAAAGGAGATAGGAGGAAACTAACCGGCCTGGCTTCATATTATACACGTTGTTGACTCGATTATTTTATTTTAATTTCAACTGTCAGACAGTAGATAAACTACATCATTTTGTTTACAGCTGATAGTGACAACACAACGTTAAATAACAAGATGCCTAAGAAAAGCAATGTAGAAGAAGAGTGGGTGGATGAAGAAAACGTGCCAACAGCTGGTGAGCAAACGAGTGTGAGAAGCTAAGCTAATAGCATGCTAACCAGAATAGTCTTAACTTCTCTTCAAATATGACTGTAGGCTTTTATTAAGGTACGTCATGGTGACTATGCAATGTTTGTTAGCCTAGCCTTAGCCTAGCCTGATGTGTAACTCAATGCTAACTCTTCTACAGTGTGCTATGCTATCTGTCCCCCACCAACATGTTCACGTTGTTCTATAACTTATTATAACTTCCTGTTTCTGTAACGCTAACACTGAACATTTTAAAACTTTTATCATAACACAAATTAAAGTTATTTGACGTTATTTTCGTCTTTATTACGGTTTAAACCTACTGTTATGTGTTTAACAACCAACCATACCATGGAATGTTCATGGTTTGTTTTTTTTCCATCTGACATTAAACACCTTAAATGTTCCATTCTTATTTTATTGTAAAACATTGAACAATCCCTGTGAAACAATACAAACGTATTGTTTTAGCTGCACATGAGGTAGATATATATAAATAGATATAAATTAAAAGATTAAAGCATTCCTGTCCATTTGTTTTTGTTTAATCATTACGGTCTGGAATGTTGTTATCAGGATAATTTAATTTAAATAAAGATGATCAAAACTTAATCAGTAAACCTGATCAGATTCAGTAAACTATTGATCCCTGAGGGGGAATTGGGTGACTAAGGCTTTATATTATATTGTGAATTTTTTATATGACATAAATAATTAAAAATGAGAAGTCAGAATAATCCATGTCAGTACAACTTATATCTACCTTTTATTTGTGTCTTACTCATTATTTTAAATTAATTTTTCATTTTTGACATACGTTTTTGTTTAATTATGGTTTTTTTTTATTTACGAGTATTTATTTTGTTCCCTCGCAGGAGTTAAAAACTAATGTTTTCTGAAAATGATTATTTCTTAAAAAAACAGAATTTAATAAAATTAATGTGGAAAACACATAATTTAAAAAAAATAAATAAAACGGACTTTGGAAAAAAATAAAACGCATATGCATTTAAATGTATAAAATATTTAAAAAAAATTGTAAAACGAATTGCAATCGCAATATCTGTCAGAAAAATCGCATTTATGTTTTTTGTCAATCATGCAGCCCTATTTGATATCTTTTTATGCATTCAGTTGGACAGAATATTTAGGTGTCACATCATTGTCACTGGCTCTAAATCACCAAATCTCCATTTGCTCTGTGTTGTTCTTATAATTATTATTGTTATTCCTTGTTCCTGTACAGTGTGTCTGCTTCTTGTAGCCCTTTTGACATCCACTTATCCTCATTCCCCAACATTCTGTTATTATTGTTTTTGCTCATATCAGAGGCACATATGATCCCAGCCTAGGGTGACATTGGAAACGTTTCATGGGAATTTACAGAATGAACAAGAATAAATGTGGAATTTACTAAATTAAATATATATATTTGCTTTAACAACCAGATTTCCTGCAAGTATAGTTGATGGCCATGCACGCACTGATAAGTAATGTTTTACTTCACGTTGATGTTTTTGTTTAAGAATTGATTGTTTACTTATAAAATATAAGCTAAAACAAACACTCCACTGTTTGTGCTTGAAAAGCAGTTATTGGTATGAGTGCACATTTCTGATGTTTAACTAGGGCTGGGCGATATGGACCAAAATTCATATCTGCATATTTTTCCTCGAGATGAAGATATACGATATAAATTTTTATTTAACTCAATAGTCCTAGCAGAAGGACAATTTTGGTTTAAATTCGCTGATGAAAAATGCCACATAGGCACAGTTATTAATAACAAATAGCTTTAAAATTAGCCTTTTCTCCTCTTAAGGGACAGCACGTGTGAGTGAGTTCTGTAATGTGGCTTGTTCAGGGTAAGGTCTGGGTTAGGATGCACTCAGACATCCATCAAACGGTGCTTTTTATGATATTGTGAAAGCAGAGACTCCTAAAACAAGTATTTTAATATAAAATAAAATTATATCGATGAAGGCAATATTTTAATATTTTTTTATATTGTCAATATAGAAAACTTGATTTATCTTCAATCTTAGTGTATTACCCAGGCCTATGTTTAACATCGTATTACTTTCTGTAAATCCTACAACGAGATGCTTCCAAAAGTTGAATAATTGTAAAGTTCTACTTACAAATAAATCAGTTGAATTATGTTTTTATTTGTATGATTGTGAAATTGTGAATGGATGCTAATATGTATGTTTGGATATGGAACAGTTATTTAAAACTGCAGGTCAATTCCAATAAATATTTCCCATCAAAAATTTCTATTTTTGTATTTTCCCAAAATTCCTGAGTCTAAGTTCCTGTGGAATGTTATCGCTGTGTCCAAACTCTTGACTGGTGTACATTTATGCAGTGTTTTGTGTATTTATGAACTCTTTATTTCTCATCGTAGCTCCAGCAGAGAAAACAGTGAAGAAAGGAAAGAAAGACAAAAAGGAGAAGAAAAGTGTGAGTTTCCTTTCATTCTTTGATTAAACAGCTTTGTAACGGATGCTAAATTACATTTTATTTCCCCGTCAGTTTTTTGAGGAACTTGCCACAGACGACAAAAGTGAAAAAGTGGTTGAGAAAGAACCTCCAGGAAAACAGGTAATTAATATTTGTAATCATTAGAGCATTTAGACGTGGATTGAAATCCATTTTCTTTTTCAGTCTCACAAAAAGAAGAAAGAGCGGAGGAAAGGAAAGGGTGGCGTAGCAGATGAGGATGACGAGGATCACGATGCCATGATGAAGTTGAAGAAGCTCTCTGTGCACGACGATGAAGACGACGAGCCTGGTATGTTTGGATGTGTTCACGATCAGATTGTTTTACTGTACATCTTATATTGATATATACTAATAAGTGCCCGTCGGAAGTATGTATTCATATAGTGGGAGGAGCTTAAGTAGAGTTGTCAATTATGTCCAAATGAGTGTGTGTTTGAAGGTTGGATGTACATAGAGGTGTACATACTGTACTCTGTAGTGTTATAAAGGGTTTATTTGTGGGTGTAAAATAAAATAGTGTGTGTGATTTACCTGATTTAATTCTATTAGACATGAACATGATAAATGTGTTGTTTTTTTTACTCATATTACTTACTATACATACTATATATTACTGTATTTTTTTAGTTTGGTGTATTTTTCTGTAATGTATGTTTTTTGGAGTCATTATGTGTATTTTTGTATCTTTGTGCATTTTTTGTATAATTATAGTTTTTTGTTGCCATTGTAGTGATTCTGGAATCATTTTGTGTATTTTTAGTGTAGTTTTGTGCATTTTTGTTGTCATGTGTATTTTTTTGTATAAATATTTATTTTTGTGTATTTTGAGTTATTTTCATATTTTTTTGTTGTTTGGTGTATTTTTCTGTAATGTTTATTTTTGGAATCATTTTGTGTGTTTTTTGAGCCTTTTTGTATATTTCTGTGCATTTCTATTTTTATTATAAATAGTGTGTGTGCGTGTGTCTACATCCATCTCTGTGCGTTATCTCTCACACACGTGCGCGCGTCATGCACATATTCATCGCAGGTTGAGAGAATTTAAAAAAAAAAAAAGAGAGAGAGACACGGAAGTACCACGAAAAATAAATGTTTTGCAACTCTCCCTCTCTAAACGGCTCTGTGTGAATTCAGCATGTACATCCCGGTGTAGTGCACACACGCACATCAGCCGTGTGTGTGTTTACATTGTAGCTGCTAGCATCTTTCGTAGCACATAGAATAATATAAGAAGAAACACTCACCCTTGCACAGAACAAACAATAGTCATAGTAGAACCATGTTGTGGACCCATCTGCTCACAAATACGTTACATTCCTCTGTTTGAAGAATCAGAATGTTTGTGATAAGGTCGGCTAACGACCGTCAGCACAGCCACCGCCCACAGTCATGGAGACGAAGGAGGAAGTCAAGTCATTGACCTGGGATTTAAATGACTTTTAGCGGTACAAAAACGTTTTTAATATTGACCTAATTTTTTTTTTTTTTACCCAAACAAACACACAGTGACGTCATGAACCCGGAACCAAAAGTAGCGTGCTCAATACCGCGCTCTTACCGAGGGAGCCGTAAATATAAAATTAACATTTGCTACACCAAATTACTCCAAAATAACGGATACACACACTTGAGGTATTTGGAAGGCGTTGACTAAGTTTCAGGTTGAACTCTTTCAGGTTGGGGAGATATTTGCTCCACACACACACACACACACACACACACAGACAGACCTTCTTTGCTTTTATAGATAGATCTAAAGTTGAACAGGTTTGTCCTTTTTTTTTTTTTTCAACAGACACAGTTCCTGTCAGAGGAAACAAGAAAAAGGTTTGACTCCACGTTTATATGTTGGTTTCTAATGTTTGGAGCTGACAACTTACTGTTTGTCTTTAGGGTGGGAACATCTTTGCTGCTCTCAGTCAGAGCCACAGTGATGAAGAGGAGAATTCTGATATAGACGATAAACCAGTGACGAAGGTAGGACACTGTTAAAAAGATTATCTTCTGTTTTTAAAAATGTGGCCTAAAACCTTTTAAATATACGTATTAGAAGATCTTTGTCTAACAAAACACACATTATTATTCACCATACGGTCTCAATGTCATTTCATCAAATGAACCACGCACTTTGGTTTTAATAACTAACATTTTTATCAATAGTTCAGTGATTATTCAATATTCACACTATAAATGTTTAGTGTCATCTGATCAATACTTTATAGATATGGATAATATAGTGAGGGGGTGTATGTGTCCTTATTTATCTTCCATGTTCATCTTCCAATATATCAGTAACTCCATCACATATAAAGGTAAATATGGTATAGTAATAAGCTCCACCTACAGAAATAGATCTGCTATACATCCTATCTGGTGGACATGTCAGCTCCTCTAAATAGTCACTAAGTCAGTGTGTGTTTGGGTCTGGAACATGTTTGGGTCTTCAGTAAACTACTTAGCATATGTCTCAGCTCCCTGTAATGTGATCAGCTTAGAGCTATGAACATAGACTGTTCACATCACTAATGATTAGTCACAGATATACATTGGTTCTAGACTCACACGCTCTGGAAATATGAACATATACTTAATTTACCATTATTATTGGTTCATAACTGCATGTGGGAATGTAAGAAAAAATCTGATCTGTTTTAAATTATAATATAAATGTTACTCTTTATTGGGATAATTCTTCATTTTTATTTTGGTTTATATTTTATTATTATATTTCTTATATTTTATTTAAAGTTATTCACCACTGGTGAATAACTTTAAAGGGGACATATTATGAAAAATGTTCACCTTTTAAAACACTTCGCTGTGGTCTAAATGACATATCTGTGCTGGTGTTTGGTTCAAACATAACATGAATTAAGGAACAGAAGAGGTTTAATACCCTGTAAAAACACTCTGTTTTGGGGGGGGTGTCCCTGGATTTGCATAGACCTCCCCCTTCCCACTGTGTGTAGAGTAAGCTGAGACAGCAGTCTGTCCCTCACGCTCCGCTACAGTGACACAGCTGCACACAGCTGCAACTTACCGAGGCAAAATTAAAGAGAAACTCCAAGCTTGTCTGACACGCCCATGAACACGCCCCCTTCAGTACTCATACAAACACACATGGATGTTTACTTCTGTTTTTCTGTGTGCTGTATTTGGATACTTTCTACATTTTTACATCGCTACAGTACATTAAAATGATTATCAAAGTGAGGAATGCTAACGTACGGATGGAGATCTCTGACACACACACACACACACACACACACACTGCTGCTAGCACTATAGTCCAGAATAGGATCACATTGTGTCTGTGTACTTATTAATCCACTTTCAGCTGCTATGATGAGCAGAGTAAACCAATCAACACACAGTTATCTATCAGCTGTTTGCTGTGACTGCAGCTGTTTGGACGGAGCAGGAAGCGGGGGAGGGGTACGAGTTTTATTTACATTTTTATTTCATTTTATTTTTTATTTTAATGCGTACATTAATGAGTTTCTTACAAAAGTGTTTAAAATACGTAAATGAAAAGCTAAATCTGTGGGGGCGGGTGCTGTGGGCTGACCTAAGTCACTAGTATCATAAAAAATCAAAAAATCATCGCATCAAAAAACATTTGTTTTTGAAAACATGATAATTATTGTAAACAAATTCCCCATGTTCTACATTTTCTCTTTTTTTGTGTTTTTCTGAATTCATACTATGTGAGGTACAGCTTCTCTGTAGATATGATGATCATCTGACAAACACGGATTATAAAACTGACTAAAACATATATGCGTTTAATATATGACAGTGTTTCTCCAGCTGATGAGCACTCCTTTCCAGATAATGTACTGAATTATGAAAACCGTGGAATTGATTCCTGCAATTTGGGAAAAGATTTATATTTCAGAAAAGTCCTTCTATTCTCAGGGTTTGTGTGTCTTTAACAGTCTCTATCTTCAGCCACCAGCACTGAACTGTTTAAGGGAGAGTAAAGGTCCCTTAGGAGAGCTCTTCTTCTCTGCTTCATTGTCTGCTACCAAACCTCAGAGATGGAACTGTCGCTCTCTGTGGTCACAGATTTTACTGTTATTATCCTCTTTCAGTAAACAAGAGGTTTACATCAACATCTTTTATTTTTCTTGATTTTTTTAGAGCAACCAAAATTAGCATGAGTTGACGTTTTAACTGTAAAAGCTGCTAAATGATGTAAAACTCAGGCTGAATGCTTCACTCAAATAGAAAAACAATGGGATGTTTACAGGCAGATGATGTTCTGAACTTTCCTAATGAAAAGCACGTTGACACTTGGAAGCATTGTTTTCTTCTTGTGCTTTGATGCTTTACATTGTTTCCAGTGTTTACTGCTGGAAGGACATTTACACTGATTTGTTTTCATGTAGCGTGGAGGATCGAACAAGAACAAGCCTGCAGAGAAGCAAAAGACCAACAACACAAAAACACAGGTAGGTAGTCATTATTGTTCTCACCAAAGCAGAAAGAGAAATGAAATAAGATGCAGTAAACGTAGAACCTTTGGTTAGAACATGAACCAGCATCACCAACGTAAAGCTGCTGCAGACGATCATTTTTTATCAGATAAAGACAGTGTAGGCCTCACGTATCAATCAATAAAGAAAACAACATCATTTACTCACAAATAATGTGGTTTCATCTCTACTGTAAATATTGCATTTTGTTGACAAATAGTTGTGAAAAGATTTGCGAATTGCATTGTGGGATGTGGAGTCCCATAATAATACTAATGCATTGGATTTTATATGGCACCTATCACTGACTCTCAAAGCTCTTTACATTGATTTACATTATTCTTTCACTCCACACTTAGTGGTGGTAAGCTACTATTGTAGCCACAGCGACCCTGGAGCGAGGCTGCCATAGTGAACCATAGGCTCCTCCCACCACCAGCGCTCTCACACACACACACACACACCACATTCATAGTAGACTATGTGGGTAACGTGTGTGTTTTAGGACACAATGACAGATACCACTAGATCAGAATGCAGTTTGGTATAAATAATCTTATGAATTAGTATAATGAGATGCTCGGAGCCCTTTTTTTTTTAGAATGGGGTCTACACCCCATTTCTGGTAATTTCCAAATTTCTGGGAACATAGTCGTGTGATATATTGTTTCAAAGGTAATTCAACGCAGATTATGATTATGCCTCACACAGTTTGATTAGGGGTCCATGGGCCCACCCCCCTTTTTTCGGCAATTTCCATTAAAGTCGTTTTCTCATTTATTTGTGAGTCAAATATTGTGACAGTTGGTGGTACCGAATCATTGACACATACCAATATATGAATGGGGTCCATTACTTCATCGGTGCCAGGGGGCCCATCCCCTTTTCCGGTAATTTCTAAATTTATCGGAACATATTCGTCTGATATATTGTTTCAAAGGTAATTCATTGTCGATTACATTTTACCTCGAACTGAGTCATTTAACTGAATTCTCGGGAACGTGGTACGTGCTATTCTGCGGGCCCAGCCGTAGTTCATCCAAACTTGTTCTTCTTAATGAGCCTTTTGACGTATCAATGTCAGTTCAAATCAAGTCTAAATATCTAAAACATGTAAACTTATTACATAGATCATGTTTTATCCATCTTGATATGAGTCAGCGCTGATGCTGATCACGTTTCTGTTACATTCTATTGTAATAAAACATGTTTCTATTGTGTTCATATAGAAAAAAAAACCTGGTGAGCAATCAAACAGTGAGGATGAGGATGGGGAGAAAAGTGATGACGGTGCTGATATGTTGGTGAGTTGACGTCCTTCACACAGTGCTGCTGCTGTAATGATAAGTAATCAATCCACCGTGTTGTGTACTGTCACTTTAAGACTGCTGAGGACGTGATAGCTGAACAGTCCAAGCAGCAGGATGATGACCCGTATGCTAACCTCAGCAAAAAGGAGAAGAAGAAGAAAAAGAAACAGGTGAACAGTAGTTTAGTTCTTCTTATATCAGATTTCACTTTATTGGTTCCTGAGAGTGGAATCATTGATTTATCCTCCAGCCTATGAGCTATCAAAGCATTTTAAATAGACATGTAAAACTGCAGCAGCCTGGTCGGAGCCTTTGTTAGAAAAGGACGTAGAGCAGACGTGGGCAACTGGCGACCCTGGGGCCACATGACGCCCTCGGTCTAATTTTGTGTGGCCCCCGAATTAAATGCACAAAATCGCACTGAAAACATCCGAAATGCCAGAAATATATGCAAAAGAAATAGCAGAAATACAATAAATCACTGAAAAAAACATACAAAATGATAGGAAAGCAATAACATATAAAACCACAACAAAAGTGACCAAGAAAAGTGCAGCGTTTTTAATCTATCAACTCTACTTGGTCTATCAAGATAATTTAAACGCTGGTAGATAGTTTAGATTCCTCACTTTTAACACAACAAATGTGCAACTGTGAGGCTGCATCAGACCGCTGCGCTGTCTTAAATCAGTCGTGATCAGGACATTACTAAGAGTTAGAGCAGGGGTCTCCAACCTTTCTGAAACTGTGGATACTTCATAGGTACTGAATATCTGAAGAGCTACTTCATAAATACTAAATGTGCACAGTTTCACTTTAATTAGAGGCTAAGATAATAAGGAAGGCTAGTAGTAATCTAAAAAGGTCTTAAATGTTGAGGTTTCAACATGCAACACTATGAAATTGTTTCATTTTCATTACATTTCATAGAAAATGTTATCTCCTTATTTTACTAGCTATTAACAAACAACTTTTAAGTAATTGTACAATATTTATAAAATGAAACAATTATGTCATGTTTTACAAAAATCTACCTTGTTTTTAAAAATTGATTGTCATATATAACATACCACTGACCATACACCAGATCTGCAACATTTTAAACATTTGTCACAATGTTTCAGATTCAGAAACTTTATTTATCCCCGAGGGGAAATTCAGTTTCAGTTACATCCTGTCCAAGAAAACATGAAAAGACACATATAACATTAGACGTCAAGGACGGGAGAGCTGTGGGTCACCACAAGGGCAGCGCCCCGTATTTAGGTGAAAAGTGGGACGACAACAGGAGGAGAGAAGAGGGGAAAAGGCGGGTTCTAAACTGAGTTTCAGTGAAAATAAAGATTTAAAGATGGTAGTGTGATACTAAAACAGTATTTAATTAAATTTAATACAAACTACATCTGAATTTATCTTTGTGAGTTTGAATCCTGCAAAGTTGATCAGATTTTAGATGGAGCTCATTGGTGTCTAGAGCTGCTGTGGGCCCATCACATGGTCCATGTGGGCACCATGTTTGTGACCACTGGGTAAAGTGATCCACCACTCTGTCCTAGTTTGAAACTGTTTTTGAAGTGACCATGGGTTTATAATTAATGGTGATTTTAAACATGATGGATCATCATTATTTCCAATCGGAGCACTAATAAAATGCTAACTGCTTCTTTCAGTTAGAGTATGAGCGCCAGGTGGCCAGTGTTCGCAGTCAGAGTGCGTTGGAGGGAGACTTCTCTGTTTCCCAGGCAGAAATGTCTTCCAGACAGGCCATGTTGGAGAACGCCTCAGACATCAAGGTCAGTCCATCTCAAACATGCTATGTTTACCGTACTAGCTTCTTTTCTTCATTTGGATTGAAACCAATAGTTCCCAACCCTTTTCTTATGATCTCATCTCATTCTAATGTCATATGTCACACTTTTCTGGTTACCCCAGATACATTTGTTTCTCTAAAATTAGTTTTCTGATCATGTTTGTAATAGTTACAAATATAGAGTAGCCAGTATCAGTAACAATAGGCGTTAAGCGCAGATATTTTTATTAGTGGGTATTGTGTTAACTAGATTTATATTTCAGAAAGTGAAAATTAGGGATGTAACGATTCACTCAAATCCCGATACGATTCGATTCACGATACTGGGTTCACGATACGATTTTCTCACGATTTATTTTAAAAAATGGGACTGTAGACAAATGATGACTGAAAAATATTCCTTTTTTTTTTTTGGGAAAAAAACTAGAAAATACCGTACTATTTTCCTTTTATTTTTCATTTTCAAAAGAATTCCTTGATAAACTATTCAAAACAATACAATTTCACCAAAAATAAATCTTGAATGAAATAAATAAAGGAATAAAACAAATGAAGAAGCCTATTAATTTAAATTCTGGTTCTATAATAAACAATGCAAAACTGCATAAAAGTTCTTTTTCTTTTTAAAAGTGCAACTGAAAATGTATTTTGTGCCTTAAAAATTGGACTTTAAAAAAAAAAACCCGTCATTGCACTGATATACGTCATATTTGTTTGGACCAGCAGAGGGCGCGGGTAACCCAGTGGTCGGTTGGCATGCAGATATCTTGCAGTGAAGAAGAGAAGCTATGCTAGCAGACAGAGCTAATAGAAAAACGTGACTTTTACAGATATTCAAGTGATATTACAGATATTCTTTCAGTGCTAAAGGGGTAATGAATCATTTATTAACATATTTAAGAGTAGAAGGCGGCCAGAAAGAAAGTATTAGCAGACTCCGCCCGCCGCCTACACTTGTGCTCTCTGCTGGTTAAAAAAAGTACTGCGATTCAATTTTCAGAAAATCGATGTCAACCGTGATACCTATGAATCGATTTTTAACTGCCTTACGATTAATTGTTACATCGCTAGTGAAAATAGAATACAGTTGTTTGAGATTGCATGTGGTGTTTTCATTTAAAAAATACTAGAACAGTGGCTGTCAGAAGTATGTATGTATGTAGTAGGGCCTTAAGTAATCACCAAATAAGGAACAGTCAAAGTCTGTTTTTCCTCAAAAGAGAAGTCCACAGGAGCTCCAGACTTGTGAAACAGCCTTAAATTATCTTCCTCTCTCTCACTCGTTTGCCTGCGTGTAGGTCTGGTGCTACTCCAGGTCTTCAGCGAGCGATTGGCTCTGGCCGCTAGATATAGATTCTGCGCTAGCGCCCCCTCATACTGAGGTCAAAAGCTGAATAGGTTTCACTTCTGGGTGAACATGAATGTGCCGTATGAGGTAAATAAAATTAAAAGAAATGTTTTGAAATGACCAACTTACTCCAAAATAACAGATGCACAAACTTGGGGTATTTGGAAGCCGTTGACAAAGTTTCAGGTCGAACAGATACTGTGTCGGAGAGATATTAACCCCACAAACACACGCACGCACAAACAGAACTTTCTTGCTTTTATTAGTAGACTAGTACAGTGCCCGTCAGAAGTATGTATTCATGTGGGAGCTTAAGTAGAGTTGTCAATTATGTCCAAATGAGTGTTTGAAGGTTGGATGTACATAGAGGTGCACATACTCTGTACTCTGTAGTGTTATAAAGGGGTTTAATTGTGGGTGCAAAGTAAAATAGTGTGTGTGATTTCCCTGCTTTAATTCTATGGGACATGAACATGATAAATGTGTTTGTTGTTTTTTTTATTCATTTTTATATTTTTTTTCCAATTGGTTTGTTTTCTGTAATGTATGTTTTTTGGAGTCATTATACTTATGTTTTTTGTATAATTATTGTTTTTTGTTGCCATTGTAGTATGATTCTGGAGTCATTTTTTTTCTGGGGCCTTTTTTGGTGCATTTTTGTGCATTTCTGTTGTCATTTTGTGTATTTTTTGTATAAGTATTTAGTTTTGTGTATTTTGAGTCATTTTCATCTTTTAGTTGTCGTTTGGTGTATTTTTCTGTTATTATTTTGTGTTTTGGGAGCCTTTTGTATATTTTTGTGCCTTTCTGTTGTTTTGTGTACTTTTTCTACAAATATTGTTTCGTTTTTTATTTTACTCATTTAGTATATTTTTATTATAAATACCGTGTGTGTGTGAGAGACTCGCTCCTGGTTGGACTCTCTCCATCTCCTCTGTTAGTTCTCTCTCTCACACACGCACCAGGGCTAGAGACTGCGACCAAAGTGGTCGCATATGCGAGTACATTTTCAGTGTGCGAGTGAAAATTTCATCTGGTCGCATCTGTGTGAGTACGTATAGGGTGACATTATTTTATACGGAGCGGCTGAGCGCTTCATCACATCCCACAGAGTGCACCTCTCTCTCGCTCTTCCTCTCTCGCTCTTTCCGCGTTGCGGGATTACCGTAAAACCGTCGAAAACAGGCACTGCAAATTGGCTGGCATCTAGGTTGACCGAGGATATCGGAGTGGAGGCTGGCTTGACCGCAGTGCTGCGGGTAATGCAACGGTGAATGTGCCGAATATAATCACGTGTTGAGCTCAGCGATAAAGCGTACATGTACATCAGAATCATCATGGAGGGACCAGAACTGATGGACTATGATACCAGGACAGATGTTCAGCTGTGGTTCTCCCAGAGCAGTGGTCTGCAACCTGTGGCTCTGGGGCTTTTTGGCTCCAGGAGGACTTTAATCCAGGTGAGAGGAGGTTAAATGGTTCCTTGTAGAGTAAAGGTTACAGACCCCTGACCAGGGGAAGAGGGTTAGGAGACCCCACTATCAGAGCTGGACCCTCTGAATTTAATTCATGGGGTGAAACAATGCAGATGATAAGTTGGTTATGTTACTGTTAACTTAATTCAAGTTCAGCATTTCTGCAAAATAAAATAGAATACATGTAACCTGTTGTTATGATTTACTGTTATTTAAAAAAAAATTGTTACGTCTTTTTTTTTAAATTATATAAAATAAATGACCTGTTATTTCAGCCTCTTCCTGCACTGTATATCCATTTGTGATATTATGTATTGTTTTTAATTCTGCAAAATAGATAAATCACAATAAAGGAGTAAACAAAAAATTAAATTAAATTTTTTTATTTACATTTATTTATTTTAAAACTTAAAATGTATCTATCTAGCATTCGCTGATTAATCTAAAACTGGTTCTCAATGCTGAGAAGACCAAGCTAATGTTGTTTTCTAACCATAAGAAGGTGCCTCTAACTCCCCCGGTCGTGTCCACTCTTGAAGGAAACGTCATAGAAGTGGTACATGAATATAAATACCTTGGTGTCGTAATTGATGATTCCCTCACTTTTACACTTTTCATTGACAAACTTGTGAGGAAATTAAAACTTAAATTGCGTTTCTTCTTCTGCAATAAGACATGTTTTTCTTTTGGTGTAAAGAAGCTCCTTGTCTCTGCCACATTCTTATCTGTGTTAGATTATGGTGACCTTTTTTATATGAATGCTTCTTGTACATGTCTTCTGATGGTGGACTCTGTTTATCATTCTGCTCTAAGGTTCATCACAAACTGTAGAGCCAAGACACATCACTGTGAGCTGTACTCTCAGGTGGGATGGCCTTCCCTGTACACTAGGAGGCAGTGTCATTGGTTTACTTTTATTTATAAGGCTCTTCTTGGATTACTGCCCTCTTACATCTGTACATTACTTACAAAGAGAAGTACGAACACTTATGCACTGAGATCCAATGATCAGCTGTTGCTCACGGTTCCTTTTGCCCGCACAGAGCTGGGGAAAAAGCCTTTGTACATCAGCTCCTTGTGCTTGGAACATGCTGCATAGAGACTGGAAGCTGACGGAGTTTTTATCCTTGAATGCCTTTAAAACGAAACTGAGAGAATTTGAGACTGCCTCAGTTGTCTGTAATTGTTTTATTTGATTCTTATGTTATCCTGTCATTTTAATGTAATGTAAATAACATATAATATTTGTGTTCAGTGTGTTGTAACTTTGCTGCCTCTTGGCCAGGACTCCCTCGAAAAAGAGGTTTTTAATCTCAATGGGATTTTTTTCCTGGTTAAATAAAGGTGAAATAAAAAATTAAAAAAAATCTATAAAAGCAAGGTGCGTGCGCAGCAAATATCTCCCCGACGCGGTGCGAATTTGACCTGAAACTCGGTCAACGGGTTCCAAACACCCCGAGTGTGTGTATCTGTTATTTTGGAGTAATTTGGTCATTTCAAAATGTTTATTTTAATTTTATTTCACTTCTGGACGGCCCCGAAATGAAACCTATTCAGCTTTTGACCTCAGGGTGTGAGGGGGCGCTAGCGCACCATCTATATCTATTTCACTGCACACCTCACTTCCGGTGCGTGCACGAGCTCCCGTGGACTTTTCTTTTCTCTTTTGAGGAAAAATACTTTTACTGTTCTTTATTTGGTGATGACATTTAAAAACGTTTATTTTCATGTTAGTTTGACCGTTCGCTATTTAGACCGGATGGACCTCACCCGGAAGTTATTGACAGCAATGGCTGCTGTGTTGAAAGCTGCACATTTATCAGCAGCGCGTGTGTGTGAGAGAACCAACGGAGGAGATTTGTGTCTATGGTAAAGAGTCTCACACACACCAATCAGGTGTGCTTCACTATCGATCACCGTGTGTGTGCGTGCGCGTAACCTACCACCATTTAGTCTGGTTACAGTCTGTGTCACGACACCCATCCATTGGGTGGTCGTGACTGTAGTGTTGAGTCAGATCAGTAAACGGTGCTACATAGTGAAGCCCTCCTGATGATTACTGCAGCTTCACTCACAACACACCTGCCACTACATCTACCTACTGAAAATAGATAAGTTTAGTGAAAGTTAAGCAGACACACACTAAACAACAACCAAAAATATGAAAATGACTCAAAATACACAAAACTAAATATTTATACAAAAATTAAACAAAAGACAACACAGAAAAATGCACCAAACGACAACAAAAACATGAAAATGACTCAAAATACACTAAACTAAATACTTATAATCCCACATGAATGCATACTTCAGACGGGCACTGTACATTACAGAAAAAAACACCAATGAAAACAATATAAAATTAGTTTAAAAAAAAACAACACATTTATCATGCACACATAGAATTAAACTATTTTACTTTGCACTTGCAAATATACCCCTTTATAATGCTACAACTCATCTTAAGCTCCCACTATATGAATACATACTTCCGACGGACACTGTACTCGACTTAAAAAAACATACATTTACAGAAAAATACAACAAAAATATGAAAATGGCTCAAAATACGCACAACTAAATATTTATACAAAAAACACACAAAATTACTCCTGAATCACACTACAATAGCAACAAAAACAATAATTATACAAAAATACACGTGACTCCAAAAAAATACATTACAAATTATAAAACAGCAAACATTTTTGCACAAAAAGACAACAGAACGAAACACAAATACACGACTCCAAAAAACATACGTTACAGAAAAATACACCGTACAACAAAATATAAAAGTGATGAAGTCATGCACGTCCCATAGAATTAAACCAGGAAAACTGCACCCACATTTTACACCCTCAAATATACCCCTTATGCTCCCACATGAATACATACTTCCGACGGGCACTGTACTAGTTTTTTTAAATTACAAAATCATTTTTTAAATCACTTCTTTTATTATTGTTACGAGACATTTCAGGCGACCCCACATGAAGTTATGACCCCAAGGTTGAAAAACCCTCAATTTAAGCTCTTTAATTGTGTTAGTTATTTAGCTGGTAAAGAACTGTTGTTGTTTTCAGTTGGAGAGATTCAGTATATCAGCTCATGGGAAGGAGCTCTTCGTCAACGCTGATCTTCTCATTGTGGCAGGAAGACGATATGGATTGGTTGGACCAAATGGGTGAATAACATGTTGTTTTAGACAAACCTGAGATAATAACAGTATATATATTAGAGCTGTCCCGATCCAATATTGATATCGGATATCGAACCCAGCTGTTCCCACCATATACTGCCAGTAAAAAAATAACTGAATGTATGTATGATTCGTGCTGATATCGGATTGATATTGGTATCGGCCAATACTCAAGGCTGCAATATTGGTATCGCATCGGAAGTGAAAAAGTTGTATCGGGACAACCCTAATATGTATGTGTATATATGTATGTGTATATATATATATATATATATATATATGTATATGTATGTATATGTATATGTGTATATATATATATATATATATATATATATATATATTGTGGAGAGGTTGAATATTAAAGACACCTGGTGTCCTGCAAAGACCTTTAGATGTTCTCCAGTCTAGTTCTGTAGGTCTACACAATCATGGAGAAATCTGCTGACCTGACAGTTTTCCAAAAGACGACCATTGACACCTTGAACAAGGAGGACCAGACACAAAGGTCATGGCTAAAGAGGCTGGATGTTCACAGAGCTCTGTGTCCAAACACATTAATAGAGAGGTGATGGGAAGGAAAAGATGTGGTAGAAAAAAGTCTACAAGCAATAGTGATAACCACGCCCCCTGGAGAGGATTGTGAAACTAAACCCATTCAAACATGTGGAGGAGATTCACAAAGAGTGACTGTAGCTGGAGTCAGAGCTTCAAGAACCACCACGTACAGACGTATGTAAGACATGGTTTCAGCTGTAGCATTCCTGGTGTCAAACCACTCTTGAACCAGAGACAGCGTCAGAAGCGTCTCGTCTGGACTAAAGACAAAAAGGACTGGACTGCTGCTGTGTGGTCCAAAGTGATGTTCTCTCATCGAAGTACATTTAGCATGTTCTTTGGAGATCAAGGTCCCAGAGTCTGGAGGAAGAGAGGAGAGGAACAGAATCCACGTTGCTTGAGGTGGAGTGTAAAGTTTCCACAGTCAGTGATGGTTTGGGGTGCCATGTCATGTGCTGGTGTTGGTCCACTGTGGTTCCTTAGGTCCAAGGTCAACGTAGCCGTCTACCAGGAAGTTTTAGAGCACTTCATGCTTCCTGCTGCTGACCAACTTTATGGAGATGCACATTTCATTTTCCAACAGGACCTAACACCTGCGCACAGTGCTAAAGCTACCAGTACCTGGTTTAAGGACCATGGTATTGGTCAGTAAACTCACCTGACCTTAACCACATAGAACATCTATGAGATATTGTGAAGAGGAAGATGTGAGACACTAGACCCAACAATGCAGAAGAGCTGAAGGTCACTATCAGAACAACCTGGGCTCTCATAACACCTGAGCAGTGACAGACTGATCCACTCCATGTTACGCCCATTGCTGCAGTAATTCAGGCAAAAGGAGCCTCAACCAAGTATTGAGTACATGATCATACTTTTCATCTTCATACTTTTCAGTTGGCCAAAATTTCTACAAATCTGTTTTTTGTATCAGTCTTAAGTAATATTCTAATTTTCTGAAATACTAAATTTGGGATTTTCATTAGTTGTCAGTTATAATCATCAATATTAAAATAAACATTTGAATTATATCAGACTGTGTGTAATGAATGGATATGATATACAAGTTTCACTTTTTGAATGGAAATACTGAAATAAATAATCTTTTTCATGATATTCTAATTTAATGCCCAGTACCTCTAGATATGAGTAAAGCTCTGTGTAACAGAGTTTTGTTCTTTGATCCATTAGCAAAGGAAAGACCACACTACTGAAGCACATCGCCTGCAGAGGACTCAATATTCCTCCTAACATTGATGTGTTGCTGTGTGAACAGGGTAGGTCCTCCTCATCACTGACTCTTTCTCTGACTATTTATCTGACTCTCTGACTCTTTCCATGAGCAGAGGTGATAGCTGATGACACTCCAGCGGTGCAGGCCGTGTTGAAGGCAGACACTCGTCGTCTGAAGCTTCTGGAGGAAGAAAAAAGCCTCCAAGCTCTGCTGGAGAAAGGAGAAGACAGTGTTACTGAGAGGTTGCACAAGGTGAGTGAGGAGCATTTTAGATTAATTTATTAGCTCATTTAAATATGAACAATGATGGTGCTGGATTAGATGGAATTATATTCCTCCACAGGAAATATTCTGGCTGTTGCTCTTTAGTTTGTGTTTGTGATGTAATGGAATTAATTGTGTGAGAGATAAACACACTGCTTCCTACACTGTTATTAATTAAAATGAATAATTCATGTATTAATAATCATGAAGAATATTTAATTGTACAAAATAAAAATATATTATTATTAATTTATTAATATAAATAATGAATAACAGTAATAATTAATAATAATTATAACAAATAAAAAAAGGTTATTGATTAATAAACCTTAATTAATAAATTATGATCAGCATTAATTAGATAATGCGTGTAACGCCATTTAAAAAAAAAAAATGTTAACAGATAGAAGAGATGTTAGAAGTCCATTGCTTTTACTTTTTCACACAGTTTAGAAACATTTCACATTTTTACTGGGTGATTAATCCACAGATTGACTTATACGGTAGAGTGATCTCTTACTCAATTTTAAAAGGAAAATAATAACAACCTAAGCTCCTATGAACACACTGATCTATTTAGTTTTTCTGTGAGTTTTTTACTACTTTTATTTCTGACTGTACATCAGTAAACTCAGTGGTGTCATGCCTGGTGTTTATTTCTTAGGTGTATGAAGAGCTGGAGGCCATCGGAGCAGCAGCGGCTGAGGCCAAAGCCAGGAGGATCCTGGCTGGGCTGTCGTTTACCCCAGAGATGCAGAACAGACCCACCAAGAGGTTCTCTGGAGGATGGAGGATGAGAGTTTCCCTGGCCAGGTACGCATCACACCTGACACATTGATCCAGTAGGACTGGCTCTAGTCAGTGTTAGAGGCTCTAATGCACCTCTGTTTTATTTCTAAAAATCACAGAGCTCTGTTCATGGAGCCCACTCTGCTGATGCTGGATGAACCCACCAACCACCTGGACCTGAATGCTGTCATCTGGCTCAACAAGTACGATCTGAACCTGTAATGTTTATTAATGATGCACCGTTTTCATATTTGGTATCCGTATCGCTACCAATTTGAAGGTAATTCTTTATCTGGAATCCTAAAAATAGAGCTGATCTATTTAGTCAAAATCTATGTTCGGCATCAGTGATGTCATGTGGCAGTTACACACCGAGTGGAGCCCACTTTCCCTATGGAGCAATGAAATGTGATTTTTAAACTACCTCAGTCCACTAACCCGACGACTACTTGCTGTAAATGTTCCGAGGGGTGTTGGAAAAACTTCATTACAACACAACCAACTTAACCAAACATGTACAGAGTTTTCATTCTGTGGTAACGCCATTCATCCATCCGGGCTTCCCATTTCCTTCCGAGCTTCCAAATAATGCTGCTGCGTCTTTTCTAGTATGAATTCCAGGGAGTATGCTGAGTTTATTGAACCAGAGGAACAAAAAGAAGGCAGTTTGAAGCAGCTATCTTTGAAGTAGACGAAGGAAAGACGCGAAAGATTTCCACCTAATATTGGCAGGAAACAAACATTACTGAGAGAAAACTAACCTTCATTGTTATGGATCAATAACTTCTGATGTTGGGGACGAGGGATTCATCTGCTCATTAGACACGTTACGCGATGGTGAGCAGAAAATATTAGTCCGAGACAGACAGCTTTCATGGTAAAGTGTGCAAACACATATTAGAGAAGATAAAAGATGTCAAAGCTCTGAGTTTCACAACAGATACAGTATATGGAGCACTGGCATTTCCCACCATGTCACTCTTAAGTTTAACACTGGCTGGAAAAGGATCACACACCAGCAATGCTTTTTTTAAATTCAATTTTACATATTAAATTGCACTAAACCATTTTAAAGAGCTGATTTCTGTTCATTTTTAACGTCTTTTAACCAAGCTAGCTAAGCTATTTTTTTTTCTCAATTTCATCTCCTTTATTATTTAATTTTTATTTAATTTTACATTTTTAATTACACTGACTGAACCAGTGGTATTGTGAGTCAGATTGTGTATTCTTTATTTACCAAGTTAAAGAAGCTGTTAATGTTTGGATGGATGTTTAACTCGTATTTGCACAAAACCATTATTTGTCATGTCTCCCAACCAACCTAGTTAAGCTGGACTTTTCTCTCTCAAATTTCAGTGCCTTCATCATCCGATATCGGATGTGAAAAAAAGCTGATTATTTATCTCTAATTTTGAACTCTTGTGATGTGATATCACATCTATTTTAGAGTATGTTCTATAGATTAGTGTGTGTGTGTGTGTGTGTGCAGCTACCTCCAAGGCTGGAAGAAGACTCTACTCATTGTTTCCCATGACCAAAGTTTCCTTGATGAAGTGTGCACAGACATCATCCACTTAAACAATCAGAAGCTGCACTATTACAGAGGGAACTACTGTGAGTAGACTTTGGTTTACTAATCATTCTTAGTTATGGTTATATAAGATGTATAAAACATTTGGACTGAAACTCATGTTCTTACATTTTCAAGTGACCTTCAAGAAGATGTACGTTCAGAAACAGAAGGAAATGCAGAAACAGTACGACAAGCAGGAGAAGGAGCTGAAAGACCTGAAAGCTAGAGGAAAGTCCACCAAACAGGCGGTGAGAGCCTTCATTTCATCCAAAGGGCCTGTACAGGATCGTAGAGTTACAAAAGCATTGGTTCAAAGCTTGTATGTGTTCAGTCTCCCTCTGGGAGCAGTTAGCCATGAGGAAGAGACACTTTCTGTAGTTAAGAACCTAATGGAGATGATAAAGACTCAGTGTAGGCCTCATTGATCACTACATACAGTAAAAGATGTCAAAGGTTGAAATTCCTGTTCTAAAGTTAGTTCTGATCTCCATTGGAAACATTCTCTTTTTGACATAGTTGGAAAAG
Source organism: Gouania willdenowi (assembly GCF_900634775.1). Taxonomy (NCBI): domain Eukaryota; kingdom Metazoa; phylum Chordata; class Actinopteri; order Blenniiformes; family Gobiesocidae; genus Gouania; species Gouania willdenowi. The sequence continues at coordinate 31,302,613 of NC_041054.1, read as the reverse complement.
TTTGGTGCATTGCATTGTGGGATGTGGAGTCCTGTAGATCAGTGGTTCCAAACCTGCTCCAGTTATTTAACCTGAACCCAGGTTCCTCTACTGCTGAACACTTAAAAACACAATAATATGTCCTATACAGTATAATGTAGCCCTACAGTGACCTTTGTCTGTTAATTTTACCTCCTGTTGAGGAATAATATGTAATAAAAATGATAATCTGTAAATGCATAATAAAACATCTTATTCAGAGTTATAACTTGATTTATTGAATTAATTATCCTACTGGTATTTTCAGTAAGAAACAATCTCTCTCTCGTTTGTAAAAAAATACATTTACCAAACATTAGTTGATTGAACATACAGTATATCAGTAATACAACATATTGATCAGCCTGAAACTGTGAAATATAACTGACTACAACTGTAATGAGAGGATGAACAGAACTCTGGAATGTTTGGATGAATGTGAGAGATTTTGAATTGTTATGAAAAGCCTTGTTCTATATTTAGTTTTCATATTTGTCAAAGCTGAAAATCCACTTTCACACAAGTACTTGGTGACAGAGAACATCAAACATGTTTGTTGTAAAGTAATATTTTTGATATATTGATTTTATATTTTCTATGTCACCACTAGAGGGCAGTCTGACATGTTAATGTGTCATTAGTGTCAATGCATGGAGGCTCCGCCATTTTGACGGTCAACGACTGAGCGGAACGTCATGTCATTGCACTGTTTATCATCCAGAAAAACTAATTACAAGAGGAAGATAAAGAACTTTTGGTTTGAGTATCTCCTCCATGAACCGCCACCTTAACGTGGTGGAGGGGTTTGAGTACCCGAATGATCCTGGGAGCTATGTTGTCGGGGGCTTAATGGCCCTGGTAGGGTCTCCCAAGGCAAACAGGTCCCAGGTGACGGGTCCGACTAAGAGCGGTTCAATAGCCATATATGTACATTAAACAACAAAGGCAGTTCACGTCGCCCGGATTGGCGCTACCGGGGCCCACCTTGGAGCCAGGCCCGGGGGTTGGGGCTCGAGTGCGAGCGCCTGGTGGCCGGGGCTTTGCCCACGGGCCCCGGTCGGGCAGAGCCCGAAAGGACGACGTAGGCCCGCCCTCCCGTAGGCCCACCACCCGCAGGAGGGATCATATGAGGCCGATGCAATGTGGATCGGGCAGTCGTCCAGGGCGGGGGCCTTGGCGATCTGATCCCCGGCTACAGAAGCTAGTGTTAGGGACGTGGAATGTCACCTCTCTGGCGGGGAAGGAGCCTGAGCTTGTGTGCGAGGTGGAGAAGTTCGGACTAGATATAGTCGGTCTCACCTCGACACATAACAAGGGCTCTGGAACCAGCCTTCTCGACAGGGGTTGGACTCTCTTCTACTCTGGAGTCGCCAATGGTGAGAGGCGCCGGGCCGGGGTGGCTATACTTCTTGCCTCCCGACTTAGTGCCTGTACGTTGGAGTTTACCCCGGTAGACGAGAGGGTAGCCTCCCTCCGCCTTCGGGTGGGGGGACGGATTATGACTGTTGTTTGTGCCTATGGGCCAAACAGCAGCTCGGACTATCCACCCTTCTTGGATTCCTTAGAGGGAGTACTGGAGAGTGCTCCTTCTGGGGATTCCCTCGTTCTGCTGGGGGACTTCAACGCTCACGTTGGCAGCGACAGTGAGACCTGGAGGGGCGTGATTGGGAGGAACGGCCCCCCTGATCGGAACCTGAGTGGTGTTTTGTTGTTGGACTTCTGTGCTCGTCACAGATTGTCCATAACAAACACCATGTTCAAGCATAAGGGTGTCCATATGTGCACTTGGCACCAGGACACCCTAGGCCGCAGTTCGGTGATCGACTTCGTAGTCGTGTCATCAGACTTGCGGCCGCATGTCTTGGACACTCGGGTAAAGAGAGGGGCAGAGCTGTCAACTGATCACCACCTGGTGGTGAGTTGGCTCCGATGGCGGGTGAGGATGCCGGTTAGACCTGGCAGACCCAAACGTATAGTGAGGGTCTGCTGGGAACGCCTGGCAGAGTCTCCCGTCAGAAGGAGCTTCAACTCCCACCTCCGGGAAAACTTCAACCATGTCTCGGAGGAGGCGGGGGACATTGAGTCCGAGTGGGCCATGTTCCGTGCCTCTGTTGCTGAGGCGGCTGATCGGTGCTGTGGCCGCAAGGTAGTCGGTGCCTGTCGTGGCGGCAATACCCGAACCCGTCGGTGGACACCGGGGGTGAGTGATGCCATCAAGCTGAAGAAGGAGTCCCACCGGGCCTTTTTTGGCCTGTGGGACTCCGGAGGCAGCAGACAGGTACCGACGGGCCAAGCGGAGTGCAGCCACGGCGGTCACCGAGGCAAAAGCCCGGACATGGGAGGAGTTTGGTGAGGCCATGGAGAACGACGTCCGGACGGCTTCGAAGAGATTCTTGATTTGTCCACATGTGTTTTGTGGACCTGGAAAAGGCTTTTGACCGTGTCCCTCGGGGATTCCTGTGGGGGGTCCTCCCTCCCGGAGGAGTATGGGGTATCGAACCTCCTGATAGGAGCTGTTCGTTCCCTGTATGACCGAGTCAGAGTCTGGTCCGCATTGCCGGCAGTAAGTCGAAATCGTTTCCGGTGAGGGTTGGACTCCGCCAGGGCTGCCCTTTGTCACCGATTCTGTTCATAACTTTTATGGACAGAATTTCTAGGCGCAGTCAGGGCGTTGAGGGGTCCGGTTCGGGGGCCTAAGTATTGCATCACTGCTTTTTGCAGATGATGTGGTCCTGTTGGCTCCAACATACCGTGACCTTCAACTCTCACTGGATCGGTTCGCAGCCGAGTGTGAAGCGGCCGGAATGAGAATCAGCACCTCCAAATCCAAGTCCATGGTTCTCGACCGGAAAAAGGTGGAGTGCCTTCTCCGGGTTGGAGATGAGGTTCTGCCCCAGGTGGAGGAGTTCAAGTACCTCGGGGTCTTGTTCACGAGTGAGGGAAGGATGGAGTGAGAGATCGACAGGCGGATTGGTGCGGCGTCTGCAGTGATGCGGAGTCTGCACCAGTCCGTCATTGTAAAAAGGGAGCTGAGCCAAAAAGCGAAGCTCTCGATTTACAGGTTGGTCTACGTTCCAACCCTCACCTATGGTCATGAACTTTGGGTCATGACCGAAAGAACAAGATCACGGGTACAAGCGGCCGAAATGAGTTTCCTCCGTAGGGTGGCTGGGCTCTCCCTTAGAGATAGGGTGAGAAGCTCAGTCATTCGGGAGGGGCTCAACGTAAAGTCGCTGCTCCTCCGCATCGAGAAGAGCCAGATGAGGTGGCTCGGGCATCTAATTAGGATGCCCCCTGAACGCCTCCCTAGTGAGGCGTTCAGGGCACGTCCCTCCGGAAGGAGGCCCCGGGGAAGACCCAGGACACGCTGGAGAGACTATGTCTCTCGGCTGGCCTGGGAACGTCTCGGGGTCCCCCCGGAAGAGCTGGAGGAAGTGGCCGGGGAGAGGGAAGTCTGGGCCTCCCTACTGAGGATGCTGCCCCCGCGACCCGGAAACGGCTAAGCGGGAGAAGATGGATGGATGGATGGATGGTTTTAGTATCAACATTTAAAAACAATTAAAAATCAACTGATTTTTTAATGTTTATCCCTTTTTGACCCTGTTAAGCCTCTGGTCTAGGGTCTAAGAACATAACATATATTTTTTTAAAAAACACGTATTTGTATAATACAAAGGTCATTTATTGCCAATAACTGTACATTAAAGAACAATTAACCACAAAAACAGAAGCATAGACCTCAGGGTGAACCAAGGCTAAAATTACTAACAAACTCCTATATAAACCTGAACACAAAATCACTAGAAAAAGGGAAGGAAAATGGCAGCTCACTACTATAGCTTCTTTACAAATAAAACAATAATTCCAGGTACGGTTCTAACGTAAAGCGGTGGATAAACCAGGAAAACCAAATACAATGACAGAACTTAAAATGCTGGATAAACCGATCAGCTACGAATTTAACTATGGTTCTATGAATCCCATGATTGCCAGAGGCGGTGCTTTAAGCACTTTGTTTCTCTACTGCGTATGATTGAGAGAGAGATTTTTGGTCATGTTGTTGATGTAATGTGTTTGTTGATGATTTTAATTGATTTTACTGATGATTTTAATTGATTTTACTGATATTTTAAATGTTCTTATTGATTTTAAACAATTGAATGTTTTATCATGTAAAGCACATTGAGTTGCCTTTTGTATGAAATGCGCAATACAAATAAATTTGCATTGCCTTGAATATTCACCTTTGCGCATGCGCAGTGCGAGTATGTATACCAACAATGTCACCCGTGACCCCTGGATGACCCGGAGGAAGTTTATATTTTCAGGGGTCACTTCCCTACAGAATCTTCCCGTGAGCACACAAGGATTCTGAGTGACAAAGAGCTCTGGCGATCACTCGGGATTCATAGAATCATAGTTACTTTCGTAACTCTAAGTTCTATTTCATCCCTGCTGACAGGATTACTATTGCAACCACACATCATCAGTAGGGTAAAACTAACCAATCTCACGACGGTCTAAACCCAGCTCACGTTCCCTATTAGTGAGTGAACAATCCAACGCTTGTTGGACACTCCAACAATCTGGGTTTAGAACATCGTGAGACAGGTTAGTTTTACCCTGCTGATGATGTGTTGTTGCTTTAAGCACTGAATGACTTATACCAGAAAAGTCACGAAGAATCCTACTTACCACCCTTCAGTGTGTAGGGTCAGAGGACTCTGGCCGAAGGAACACAGCCAATGGATGGGGTGTAGCCACATTCACCCTGTAGAATCTGGAGAAAGTGCCCGGCAATGCCCATGAGGTCGCGGAACAGATGTCCTCCATGGGCACTCCCCTCAGGGCAGCCCATGACATAGCAACACTCCAGGTAGAGTGGCACCACACACCAGATGGGAGGAGATGGTTACTTGCCCGATATGCATGGGCAATCACATCCACAATCCTGTGGGACAGTCGCTGTCTGGAGACAGCACCACCCCTGTTCGACCACCATAACAGAGAAAGAGCTGATCAGACCCCCGAAAGCCTACAGTAGCAGCAATGTTGGCTCTCAGGATGTGCACAACAGGTCAGGCTGGACCTCTGGCTCTATGGCAGAAGGGTTGAACCGTACCAGCTGGTTGAGGTGAGCACGGGACAGCACCTTAGGGAGAAAAGCTTTGTTTGGCTACAGAGTGACTCCTGAGCCGTCTGAATTCCACCTCAGACGTGTCGTTGATTGACAGGGCGTGCAGCTCACTGACTTGCTTTGCGGAGGAAATGGCCAGAAGGAACGCAGTCTTAAGGGTAACCCACTTCAGCGCTGCTTGTGCTAAGGGCTCAAATGGTGAAAGGTGTCATGCTTCCAGCACCAGGGGAAGATCCCATGCTGGGGACCTCATGACTGTCGGAGGATGCAACCTCCAAGCCCCTTTCAAGGAAAGAGACACCAGCTTGTGGCTACCAATCGTGCCATTGTCGACCTCATATGTAAGAAAGATATTGCTGTGACAGACTTTTAGCGTTGAATGAGAAAGCCCTTTGTCCAGAAGGGACTGGAGGAAGTCCAGAATATTTGGCACAGGGCAGTGCACTGGGTTCTCATCCCGCCTTGTACACCAGTCTGAAAGCAGTTTTCATCTGTTCTCATACTGCCGCTCTTGCATTTATTATAGTATATCTTGGGGAGAAAGAGAGAGAGACCGAAGGGCAGCACCCTCTGAGGTCTAGGATTGGATGGGATCCACCAGTTTTTTTCACCACCAGAAAATATGTTGAGTAGAACCCTCTGTGACCTGACCAAGGTCCACAGGCTTGATGGCGCCTTTAGCCAGGAGAGCAGATAACTCCTGGTCAAATGCGAGAGCCTTTGCCGGGTCGCTGATGGATGTCGTTTTGACCCAGCCGGATGTGGCGGGCTGGCGGCGGAATTGAAGTTTGTAGCCGAGAGTTAGGGTGGCAACCACCCATGGGTCTGAAGCATGATTAGCCCACTGTTGGAGCTGCTGATGCAAAAAATACCTGATCGTCGGCCCCAAGTACTCGATCTCAGCCCCCCTGGCCCCTCCAGGCCCTTGTGGGAGGGCAGACAGGCTCTGGAACTTGAAATTGTCTGGGGGGCAGGCTAGCAGAGCCATGAAAGTCCCGGGCTGGTCTCTGTGCAGGACGCTGGGCATCACGACGACTAATGGAGTGGGTTGTCGGATGCATGTGGGTGCAAAAAGCAGCCGGGGGACCCCTAAGCCTGCCGGCCGGAGTCAGCAAGAGGCTTCCGGCAAGCTGCTGCCTGGTCTGCCCCGCCTGGATGATTTGTTCCAGCACTTCCTGGGCTGCAGAACCAAATATCTCTCCCGGTTCCACCGGGAGGCTGCGCAGCATTCTTCTGGCTGCCTCCGTTAAGTTGGACTGGGCCAGCCAAACCTGACGACAAGCTTGGGTTAGGGTTAGTGTGCAGCTGCATGGCAAGTGCATGATAGCGTGCATGGAGTTGACTTCCACCTCGGCCCCTGAACTCTGATCTGAGGAGTAGGAGCCCTGCTTAGACATCTGGGATTCAACATCCAAATCCTCCCCATAATCACAGAAATGGCTAGGCGGAGCTGCCAAAGAGAGTGCATCCCCCTTGGGCAGAAGCGCTGGCATTTGGTGAGTAAGTGTCGCATCAGTCACCAGGGGAATAACCGGCTGGCTATCTGCCTGAAGGGATCTCATCTGGGCCAATTCAGCAGACAGCTGCTCGACTTCAGAAAATAACCCACTATGAGGATAGCCGATGAAGTTAATGTAAACAGACCCACGCTCCTGGAGGGCGAATGCTCACTGCTCCAACCTTCCACGGTTGCGGAGCTACTAGCAATGGCAGCTGTATGCACAATCTTCCAGCAAACTCTGCGCAAAAAGAAAAAAGGGGGAAAGTGCTCTGGAGTGACACCTGAAGATATAAACTTCCTCCGGGTCATCCAGGGGTCACGGGTGACATTGTTGGTATACATACTCGCGATGCGCACGTGCGAAATGGAATATTCAGTGCTTAAAGCACCGCCTCCAGCGGTCAGCAGGGATGAAATAGAATAGGTAAACACGCACTAATACAGAACTCAAAATGCTGGAAAAACCAGGTAAACAGTAACACACACTAATACAGCGATGTTCTCAGGTTGATGATGATGTGTTTCCTTCAGGAGAAACAGACCAAAGAGGCTTTGACCAGGAAGCAGCAGAAAGGAAAGAAGAAAGGAGGTCAGGAGGAGGAGAGTCTGGAAGCTCCAGAGCTGCTGAAGAGACCCAAGGAGTACACCGTGAAGTTCACCTTCCCCAACCCTCCTCCTCTGTCCCCGCCCATCCTGGGACTGTACAGTAAGAGCCTGGACACGCCTAAACACACGCTAAATAATGTCCAGTTAAAGTTCACACTTTAAAACTCCTGGAATATAATGTCAATATTCCTAAAATATATTCAAGCCATCATTATTCCTATTATTCTACTTAAAACTCCACAAACTACCAAAGAAATTAGTTTGAATTAAAATATAATGTTTAAAATAATTGGTTGGAGAATGTCTTTGTTCATGTTGATCAGTTGTGGTCTGACCTTACTTTGTTATGCTAACAGCTAAGCTAAAGTGCAAATGGTCAAATCTGACCTTTGTCATCTTTAAAGTCCTTATGTTGACATTTTTGACATCATATGTTATTAACCCTTAGGTGATGAACCTCCTGCAGCCCCTCCCTTCTGTGCGCATTATTTCTCATAACCGGGTGTAAAATAGAATCTAGAGGAGCTAGAATGTTTATTCATTTTGCTACAGACACCATACTTGTCAAGTTTTGGATTTAAAAATAAGGGACATTTTCTGGCGCCACTACCAGCCGTCCCACCCCCCAACCAAGCTCCAGTATCTCTTATATTTTAATATAGATGTACAATAAATCTAAAATATCCACTTATCAACCACTTACTAAATACAATAATGTGATTATAATCTGGTAGGTCGACCTTTATTAACATTAAAATGCTGTGAACATTCCTACTAGGGCTGGTGATATGAACCAAAACTCACATCTCAATATATTTTCTCTAAATGGTGAAATATGATATAAATCTAGATAATTTTATTAAATAAAGTCTGACCAGAAAAACTATTCTGGGTTAAATTTGCTGATGTAAAATGTTACAGAGAGACATTTATTAATAAACAGCTGATCAATATGTGACACTTATTAATCATCTAACTGAGCTTTACATGTTGTTCTGAGAAGTAAAAGCAGCGACTCATAAAACTAGTGTTTGATACATAATAAGCTATTATATATATATATATATGAAATATTATAGTTTTCTATATCACCAAAATAGAAAACTCGCTACATCTTGAATATCGATATATCGCCCAGCCCTAATTCCTAAATTATAAAACAGCCTAAATAAAAACATAAATGTGTATATGAATCACATGTGTTTATTTAATATACTTACAGTTTATATACAAGTCAACACGTTACATATTTACTGTTAATTTCACATTGTTTGTCTTTAAGTTAGACATTAACATTTTATTCATTATATATTTTATTATAATTTCTCATACTCACTCATATGGTTCTCTGGTATTCACTAATGACTTATTAGACACATTTATTACAGACTTTACATTATTTAACACTTTATAAACAGTGTATATTTGTGGAGCTTGTGATTGGATGATTTTTCATGGTGACTTACGTGGTTCCTTCTGCTGTGGTAGACGTTATAATATCAGTTATTAATCTAACAGAACGTGTAACTGTGTCACATCCTGCTGGTCTTGTTACGGTGAAATTTACCTCGTCTTTGACTTGAAAACACACTCTGTGGTGATAAATGATGAAGACCAGACAGGAGAGATGATGAAGTAATAAAAAATGATTTAATCTAACTAAATAAAAAAGTACAAAGCGGGATAGACAAAGCAGTGGTCTCCTCTGGCCAAAGGAGAGACGCGAAGCAGCAGGAGAAGAAGAAAAAGGACCCAAAAGTTTCTTTCACACACATTTATACCCCACTGTCTCACCTTCCCCCTTCCACAGACAACAAAGAAGAGACCAGGGGGGGGGGGGGGGTCAGTGAAAGTTAGGGGGGGGGGTGTGTGTGTGTGTGTGTGTGTGTGTGTGTGTGTGTGTGTGTGTGTGTGTGTGTGTGTGTGTGTGTGTGTGTGTGTGTGTGTGTGTGTGTGTGTGTGTGTGTGTGTGTTGTGGATGAGTGAGTGTGTGTATGTGTGTGTTGTGGATGAGTGAGTGTGTGTGTGTGTGTGTTGTGGATGAGTGAGTGTGTGTGTGTGTGTGTGTTGTGGATGAGTGAGTGTGTGTGTGTGTTGTGGATGAGTGAGTGTGTGTGGATGTGTGTGTGTGTGTGTGTGTGTTGTGGATGTGTGTGTGTGTGTGGATGTGTATATGATGTATGTGTGTGTGTGAATGTGTATATGATGTGTGTGTGTGTATGTGATGTCTGAGGAGGGTTTGGACGTGCTCTGGCCTTCGAGATTAAACTGGGGCCAACTGACATTCCTTTAGAGAAGCTGTATCATGGGAGTATACATAATTAATCAATTTTGCCACCACAGTCTTTATGAAGATAAACTCTGTTATATTTTATAACATATTTACACCAGTTCTTTGTTTTTATCACCAGAACGTCTTCATTCATCATCTCTGTTCTGAGTTGTTTCTGGGTTTATTGCCGCTGTCAGCACTAATTTCGCGAGAACTGTCACTCAGACCATTTCAGGTGTTAGTTCTCGCAAGGCTAGAGACGGCGTTCAGTTTAATAAGGCATTTTTAAATTATTACATTAAAATATGGGATATTTATGGGAAAATACTAATACGGGAAGATGGCGGGAAAGAGGGGTAAAATACGGGAGTTCTCCGGCCAAAATGGGATACTTGGCAGGTATGTCAGACACGTTTGCCTCCATCTTAGGTTCTAATGACACTAGTGATGTCATCACATAAACACTGGAGTAGTGTTTAAAACCAAATTCATAATTCACAAGCAGCTTTGTGCCTCCAATGTGTCATATGTATCTGGTAAATATATATATAAATGTGTGTATATATATATATATATATAGTTGAAACAATGTGATTGTTAATAAATATTCAGTTTGTTTTGGTTGATCAGTTGTGATCAAACACATTTGTGTTTATTTACTAAATATAATAAAAAAAACTAGAGGTTGACCGATATGGGATTTTTAAAAAAATAAATAAAAAATTCAGCCGATGGCCGATATATAAATCTGATTTTGGAAGCCGATATTTGAGGCCGGTATACTTTTTTATTTCAGAATGTTCAGAATACTGTAGAACCCTAACTAGTTACTATTGAAGTCCTCACAGGGTGAAATATGCACAAGATCTTTTTTTAAATGCATTATTTTATGATGAGATGCTCATGGTGACCAACCAGTGGTATTTCTGATGTTCCTCAGGTGTGGACTTTGGCTACGTTGGTCACAAGCTGCTCTTCAGAGGCGTGGACTTTGGTATCGACATGGAATCCAGGAGTGAGTGACAGTAGCAAGAAAAAATACCAGAAAAACTCCAACGTGATATTAGAACAGGTCACTGAAGTCCTGCGTAGCTCAATTGGTTGTTTAAGAATTAAAAAAAAAAAGGAGTTCACACACACACACACACACACACACACACACACACACACACACACCTCTGGACTTATTCAAAGCTTCACTGGTGTCAATGATTTTTTCTCTTTTGTTGTTATTTTATTGTGTTTGGCAATTGAAAATAGTTGGAGTTCTTATTATTTTTCTTTCGCAACGTCTTTGTCCTGTAACTCCTCCCATTCTATTAATGCAGCACTAATGACACGTATGTCATCTCATAGAGACAATATCAAGGATGTGCAGTTGACCTTTTTTGGAGCCAAAAAGTTAAGGTCGTTAAGTGTCAAAAACCAAAATTTTTCATCTTTCTACCAACATTTATTGTCCAAGTTTGATGTTTACATTTAGGAAAAGCTCATCTCAAGGAAGATGATGGTCTTAGTGAGTAAGGGGGCGTGGCTATGTGGATGAGGTTGGAGAGGTATGGGGGAGCCTGATTGTGGATGGCCATAAAAGTGAGTAGAAGTATTTTGTAATGTGTGTGATGTGTAACCAGTGGAGCTGCTGGAGGACGGGTGTGATATGGTGAGTAACGGGGGTCCTGGTGATGATCCTGGCTGCTGAGTTCTAAACCAGTTGAAGTTTATGAAGGGTTTTGATGGGGAGACCGAACAGGAGGGAATTACAGTAATCTAGACAACAGGTGACCGGAGGTGAAAATATGCAGACCGTGTGGTGTTATTGATATGAGAAGTGAATGATATGACGCCCAGACTCTTAACCTGTTGAGAGTTAGAAATGGAGGAGTTGGTTATAGAGAAACTGTCAGCTTTGGTTACAGTGGATTTTGTACCGATTAATAAAACTTCTGTTTTATCATTATATATATTTTTATAAATTTTAGAAAGTTGGATGTAAACTAGGGCTGGGCGATATGGCCTTTTATAAATACCGCGATATTTTTAGGCCATGTCACGATACACGATATATATCTCGATATTTTGCATTACCCTTGAATTAACACTTTGATGCACAAAATCACACCAGTATGATGATTCTATATGTCTACATTAAAACATTCTTGATCATACTGCATTAATATATGCCAATTTTAAACTTTCATGCAAAAAAGGGGATATCACAACTAAGTCAAAGTTGACATAACTGTATTTATTAAACAGTGAGTGGCTCAAACATAAAATTGTCAACAGAAAGTGCACGTTCTGTGCAAAAATTGTCACAGAGACATTTCAAAACAAGACATTAGTGCAGGATGCAACTCACATGGCATTTCAAAACACAAAATTAAAGTGCACTTTTTGTACATAATGCCACTACAATATTTTAAAACAAATAGTGCCCTTTTGTGCATGTTGTCATTAAGATGACATTTCAAAAAAAAAAAATCAAAAAAAAAAAAAAAAAAAAAAGACCGAGTTTAACGGTATGGTCATTTTCAACACCGCACAGACTACAAGCTGCGATATATCGAGTATATTCGATATATCGCCCAGCCCTAATGTAAACTATGATTTAATATCAGTGAGGCAGTGAGTGATTAGGCGGTGAGATGTTAGGCTTGATGGAGATGTAGAGCTGGATGTCATCCACATAAAAATGGAAATTGATGTGGTGCTGATGGAAAAATATGGCCGAGAGGAATTAAGTAGATGATAAAACACAGGGGCCCAGGACAGAGCCCTGGGGAACACCTGTAGTGACTGGGAGAGGGTGGGATGTAAACCATTTTAGTTGAATATACTGAATGCAGCCTGAAAGGTAAGATTTAAACCAGTTGAGGACGGTGTGTGTGATGCCAATAGGATACATGAACTCAAGGTCATTTATGTGAATTGTGTAGATCTGGTGATTCTCCTGCTCTATGCACGCTGGAGGTTCGATCCGTTCCACACATATCTACCATACACAAACGGATGTACTTTCTACATATTACTCTGCAGCAGACTAATATGTGAGTGCGTAGCCCTCAGCGCTGGTGCTCCGTACGGACCTGCATGGAACAGGTCACATGATTGGACTAGAGCGGTTTCACTTGAACAGGAGAACACAGACTTATTAGGTATGTAGGGCGCTATATCAATCACGTTAAGGGATCATTTTAAAATTTGAATTCACTGAAGGTGACATAATGTGAATGAAACACCGTTATCATGAAGGGGCCGGTCATTAATCCCCCCGCCCCTCACCCCTCCCACTCCAGAGCTAAACATGTAGAATCAGCAACACTGACTAAACTGCTTGAAAAAAACTATGCATCACACTCCTAAACACAGAGCTGAGCAGTTCCCACTGAACTTAATGTCTGTGAAGCTCCACCCATTTCTGGTGAAGTTACAAACAGGGAGGGAGGGGCTTAGCAGCCTCCATCAGCTTCACCTGCTCAGTGTTTAATATGAACAACATCTCATCAGAGCTACAGAAGATCTGTGGGAACAAGTTGTGTTTTTATGGACGAGATTCTAGAGTCTGAAACATCGTAGATTATTGATAACTTTCTAATATTCTGACCCCTAGTGGTGAAATAACTGATGTCTATTTACTTTTGTCTAATCATCTGGATTAATATCATCAGGATCATTTAAATGAGGTTATTTAAAATTAAGGTGATCAAACTTTGTAAATCTGATCAGATTCAGTAAACTATTGATCCCTGAGAGGAAATATGGTGACATTAATGCTGTTCTCACTCATACATCTTTATAACATGGTTATAAATAATTAAAAAGAATAATCTATGTCAGTACAATTTATAGTTACCTTTTAATTAGAATTTAAACAGAAATATATGTCAAAATAAAAGTGTAGTTTAAAACCACGTGTAATGATGGTTTTCTTTATTTATTATGCATTATGTTTACTCATAGGAGTTCAAAACTCATATTTTCTGAAAAAAATAGATACAATCTATTTAAAAAAAAAATAGAATTGGAATTAGAAGAATTTTTTTTTATAATTCCCTGTGTAAGTCCTGTTAATGTTTGTCAGTTTTTACATTTCAATTCAACTTTATTTATGTAGAGCAGAATACAACAAAGTCATTTCAAAGCACTTAGCAAAATAAAACTCGTAGTAAGAAAAAAAAGAACCCTATGATGAAAGTGACGCTGAGAACAAAGAAAAAACTGTAAAAATCTCATGGATCAACAAAAAAAGCGTCAGAGGTTTGTTTAGAAACAAGAAACATGATGGAAACTGTTAAAAACATGATAAAACCAGTAGCTCAGCAGCACTGGTGTTAAATAACAAAACCAATAACTACTTTCACTTTAACATCACAATTCTACATATATATTTTTTGCTTGATGAAAATAGTGTATTTTTTCTTAGTGTACTCTACAACATTGCTTAATTTATGTGTTAATATCTAAAAACCTTTTTCACACCTTTAGTGTTTGCATGTCTGCAATAGAGAGAAGTCTGTGGAGGAGGATAGTGTGTGACATGGTATCACAGGCTGAACTCAGATCAAACAGGATGAGGTTTAAAGAGCTGGGTTAGGAAGGAGCTGTTGATAGATATTATTGATTATTGAATGATACGAGTGTATTGCAGAATATGGTGGAGTACGTGTGTGGGAAGAGTATCAGGGGGCGGAGTGACGTGTCTGAGTACAGAGAACAGGGCTTTAGAATCACCTGTCAGAGAATGAATTAAACTGGAGTATTTAGCTGCTGAATAGAGTCCTTGTAGTGAGATACATATATACATACATTTCCTTATGAACAGTGAGACCAGTTTGTTTATTCAGTTGACCACCTTTTGCTTTGAGTTGTCTGAGAGTGGAAGTGAACCAGGGTGAGGAGTGGGTGTAACTAACAGATCAGCTTTTAGGAGGATCAAGGTTATGGAGAGGTTTATGAATACTGTCATTGTAATGAATAACCAGGTCATCAGAGGCGGAGTCTCTGCAGGGACAACTGTTAATACTAATGTGAAAGTATCCAGATTATTGTCCTTGATATTCCAAAAAGAAATGGTACGTGTGGGGATGGTTTTGTATAGTGTCAGTTTAACACTGAATGATAAAAGCTTGTGGTCAGAGATGATGAGACACCAGAGCAGCAGAGTACGTCCTTTAGTGTGAGGTGGAAAGTTCATTTATTGCTGAAAACCAAGACTGTCAAGGCAAGAAGTCAAATCCCAATTCAGAGAATGGTTTTTTAAATATGTATTTGCTTTGTGAATACAGTTATTGGTATTATTATATGTGATCATGTCTCTCTCTGTGTTCTCATTGTTTCTTGTAGTTTGCATTGTTGGTCCGAACGGCGTGGGAAAGAGTACGCTGCTGCTGCTGCTCACCGGGAAACTGACTCCAGTACGACTTTAGATTTATAAACACTGCATTCAATGGGACTTGTTGAAGTATCTAACGACATGTTTGTGTTTCAGACCAAAGGTGAGATGAGAAAGAATCATCGTCTGGTGAGTAATTATTATTCTTATTAATATTCATTTATTTCTATTTTTTCTAAAGTAAGATTTTTTTTGAATATATTTTTTACTGAACAATGTGGGGATAAAAGTGAAACAATAGACGCTCAATCAAAGCATTGAGCTTCTGTTGATGCTGTTCCTCTAAAAATGAAGTTTTATTTCAGTGTGGTTTGTTGTGTCCAAACAGAAAGTGGGTTTCTTCAACCAGCAGTACGCTGACCAGCTGAACATGGAGGAGACGGCCTCAGAGTACCTGATGAGGAACTTCAACCTGCCCTACCAGGACTCCAGGAAGTGCTTAGGACGCTTTGGCCTGGAAAGCCACGCCCACACCATCCAGATCTCTAAACTCTCTGGTATGACCTGTAAAGTCCACGCTAAAAAACATATTTAATAAAGAAAAGAATAATACAATGACCATCCTCCACAAGAGTAGCAATATGTTTTCATTTTTATTTGATGGAAAATCACTGTGTGTGTGTGTGTGTGTGTGTGTGTGTGTGTGTGTGTGTGTGTGTGTGTGTGTGTGTGTGTGTGTGTGTGTGTGTGTGTGTGTGTGTGTGTGTGTGTGTGTGTGTGTGCGTGTGCGTGTGTTACAGGAGGTCAGAAGGCCCGTGTGGTGTTTGCTGAGCTGTCATGTCGTCAACCTGACGTTCTCATCCTGGTGAGAACCTGTAACTGTTGTCCTGTTCTCGTGTTTGTGTCACTATGATCTTCAACCAGGGTTTGTGTCCCACCAACAGGACGAACCCACCAACAACCTGGACATAGAGTCAATCGACGCCTTATCAGAGGCCATCAATGAATACAAAGGAGGTGAGATGATGGTGTTCTAACAGTGTAAAACTAAGGAGATCAATCACTTCTCATGGTTCTATATTTACTGTATGTTGTGTGAAATAAATATTAACACAATAACTAATGTCACTATTCATTTATCCCAATTTGTGAAACACAATATTTTCAGCAGTAAAAACACTATTGAAGTTATTTTTGCTTTTAATGTTCTTTTTTAAAAATAATTTTATTTCAAGTGAGGAAATAAATGAATTACATACAGTAACACTAATAGTGATCCACATGCACAAATATATTCCATAAAACATCAGCTCATGAGTTCTATGAGTCAGCAGTTATTGTAGCCTTTTTAAATGTGTCTAAATGTTGATGTATTTACATTTATTTGTGTTTGTAAAGAACCTGTTTACGCTAAGTAGTGAATTTTTTAATTTATAGTTTTTATTTATTTATTAAAGAGTCACTTAAAATCAAAAATAGTTTTATATCCCAATAAAGAGTAACATTTATACTATAAAGTCTAGAACCAATGCATATCTGTGACTAATCATTAGTGATGTGAACAGTCTATGTTCATAGCTCTAAGCTGATCACATTACAGGGAGCTGAGACATATGCTAAGTAGTTTACTGAAGACCCAAACATGTTCCAGACCCAAACACACACTGACTTTGTGACTATTTAGAGGAGCTGACATGTCCACCAGATAGGATGTATAGCAGATCTATTTCTATATTCTGAGAGAGTGGGTGGAACTTATTACTATATTATATTTACCTTTCTATGTGATGGAGTTACAGACATATTGGAAGATGAACATGGAAGATAAATAAGGATGCATACCCCCCTCACTATATTATCCATATCTATAAAGTATTGATCAGATCAAACTAAACATTTACAGTGTGAATATTGAATAATCACTGAACTATTGGTAAAAAATTCTGAATTTTTTAAACTGAAGTGCGTGGGATGTCCTGAACATTAGTTAAAATGACATAGAATGAACCGTATGAGAATTATTGATTATTTTATGTGAAAATCCAAAAGCAAGTACAAAAATATGTAAATTATTCTTTTGTGTGTGTGTCTCTGTGTGTGCGTGCGTGTGTGTGTGTGTCTGTATCTGTGTGTGTGTCTCTGTGTCTGTGTGCAGCTGTGATCATTGTGAGCCATGATGCTCGGCTCATCACAGAGACCCAGTGCCAGCTGTGGGTGGTGGAGGACACCTCCATCAACCAGATCGACGGAGACTTTGACGAGTACAAGAGGGAGGTGTTGGAGGCCCTGGGAGAGACCATGGTGAACAAAGTGAACCCCTGAACAAACACAATAAATAATAGACAAAGACTTGTTTGAACCTTCCTGCTGTTTCCTCAACATGTTCCACTATGTAAGAAATAAGATGCTATTAATATTGTAATAAAAATACATTTTGAGGCATTCTATTAAGAGCATTTATTACAAGCCTTGTTTGGAACACGTTAAATAGATATTGTTGTGTAAACCAGGGCTTCTCAACCTTGGGGTCACCAGATGCCTTCAAAAACTTAAAAATATTTTCTGAACAATTTCAGCCCATTTTTGCTTATTTTTACCGTTTTTCTGCAACTACACCAAACTCACCATATTTTAACCTATTTTATTCACTTTTTATTGCCATATTTTTCTCCTTTTAATGTATTTTTGCTACATTTCTGACACTTCTACATCACATTTTAATGTCTTTTCTACACATTTTTTCCACTTTCCAGACATGTTCATCACTTATAAACCATTTCTATCACTTTTACACCTAATGTCACATATGTTGAGCCATTATTGTCACTTTTAAACTTTTTTCACCAGATTTCACGATTTTTTTTTTCCAATTTACCCACATTCACCATTTGTCATGCCCATTATTTGCCAGTTGAAAATAATTGTTCCAATATTAACACTTTGAACCCTTTTTCTGTTTGTTTTTATCCACTTTAATTTGCTACTTTTAACCAATTTCTGTAGTTTTTTAAATTCCATTTCATCTCCTTTTCCACCATTTTTGGTCACTTTGAACCATTTTATTAGTGATTAAAACCAGGATTTCCATCTTTAAGATGACTATAATAATAACAGTGGATATTATTCAGATGAATAAATAAATGTGGTTATCACAGATTCATAGAACAATGGACCATCATTTTACTGACTTTATGGATGGACCCCAAAAAAATCTCTCCTTTATTCCCCCTTATAGATGGTCCTGTCTCCACATGACTGTTCTTCAATGTTCATGTCTGTGTTCAACCACCTTCAGCTACAGTGGGGGTCCCTGCAAGTTTCCACAAATTATTTCATTTTAAAAAGAAGATCCTCAGGCGTTGGAAGTAAAACTAAGTCTCAATAATGTTGGAATTAGTAATTGGTTGTTTTCTCGCCCAAAAGCAGATGAGGCTGACGTCCCTGCTCTAGAGGCGTGGGAGCAGGAGGAAGAGATTTTCTGAAAATTCCACAAATGGATTTGAAAAGGGCAGAAAACTTAAACGAGTGACTTTTTAGTTTTTCATGACAAAATGTGATGAATCAGTTACTCGTCAGCCATTCATTTAGTTTGTAGTCCAATAACAATGGTTGGGAGAATGTTTTAGACGAGATATGAAAGCACCTTAAAAAATGATGCCTCTTAGTTTGACTAGTTACTGAAAAAAAATCTATCCAGTTTGAACTATTAAAATAGATCTATGCTAATACAAACTTCCTTTAGTCTTCGTTTACAATCCAATGATATATTTTTCAGATGTGTTTCTGAAGCAATCTTTTAAAATGTAAAGACTATGTCTGACAACATTTGATGTGGACAAAATGTCTGTATTGTCCATCTTTTTAGTCCAATGAAGTTTAAACAGCGCCATCCAGTGTTATTAAGATGCAATAACTTCTATAAATAAACTACTCACTACCAAAATCCTTAAAATTTTTCTGTAGCAGAAATTTGCAACAAAAAAAAAACACATATAAATTACTTTTTAAAACATAGGTAATAGAGTCCAAATATATCGCAATAACAGTTGTGATATGCTGACCTCGGGATATTCTAAAAGTACTGGATACATACAGTAATTATAGTCTCTGATTCTAAACTAACACCACCGTTAAACAAGGAGCCAAACTCATCTATCTGTCTAACAGTGGCGTACACAGACATTTTGGGGGTCAGGGGCTCAGTGAAAAATAAGGGCTCTTTATGCAGCATGTAGAACTGATGACTGCCTTATTATAGCAGTGTGAGATTTAAAAAATAATAATCAACATTACAGGAACATGTTGAATGTATTTTCATATTTATTTATGCCAATATCTTAATAAAATGACTTGACCTTTGAACTGGTCCAGTTTCACACTACAGCACTGATCAGTCAATCATTCTAGTTTTATTTCTTTGGAATAAACGCACATGGAGAGGTTTTAAGTACGTTACAAGCTACAATAATAGATTAGTATTTTTCCTCTGTCAGAACAAAAGAAATGTGTCATTTTGAAGTGAAGAGTGAGCGTTATCATTCTCTAAAGCAGCATCCTCCTTAGTGACACGTCTTTATAGATTCTGATGACCTCACTATGATTTATCTGGATGTCTTTCTCTATGACAAGCTGTTGGATATTACATAACTGCTATTTTTTAATTGTTTCATCTCTTTCACATACAGCTGCTACATCATGACCTTCTTGTTCTCCATCATTCTGGTCATCAGACAGAACTTCTGATTCTGTAACTGTACATAGACTTGGTGCTGCTATGGACTCTGTTTTATCTCATCTTCTTTGCTGGTAGATTATCTACTGCTTCCCTGCTGTAGCTGCCTAGAATAGAATAATAATAGTTTTAGTAATAACCTATTTTTAAGGCTAAATATACTGTATCCTATTGAGGTAAATACAAGATTACTGCAAGTCTTGTAACATAGAAATAACTTGTTGGTACAAAATAATATAATTAGTTAAAATAGCTTAACGCCTAATTTAGTACAGCCAAACCACTTTGTGTAGTTAAAATAACATGAACAGATTTTAAAATATTTTATTTAAATTAGACTTTAAAATCTGAGCTTTAAAATGCCCTAAACAGTGAACATGACTCGTGACTCTGACTTTTCATCTTCATCTTCCTCCTTCTTGTTGTTGTTGTTGCTGCGGAATATTAATCGTGGCATTATTATCACACACTTTTAATCAACGAGCACTTACAGATGATCATGTCAGCACGGGCCACAAAAAAATAAAAAAAAACTTTGAAAAGGGCACTTGTTTGGTCCAGAGGGTAAAGTGCAGGTGCTTTAGAACCACCTTGTGTCTATCTGTGCACGCCACTATCTATCTATCTATCTATCTACAGTATCTATCTATCTATCTATCTTTAATATAACCTCCATACTCTCCCATCAAGATATATCTCATGACATGGCAGCACATCTGTTGTTTGTGTTGGAAACACAGAAACATGGAGAAAATAACAACAACAACAACAACTCAGAACAGCCTCAGTGAGGAGCATCCACAAAGTCAATTCTTCCTTTTGTTCCATTCACTGTAGAAAATACCAACAATGTTCTGACCTTACCTTTGCTGAAGCTCTGGTAGCTCAGGTGTTGGTCTTCATCTTTTAAAAGCTATCATTTTTCCTCAAAAGAAAGTTTATTTATCATCTCTAGCGCTGTCATCCTGCCTGTAGTGTTATCTCGCCCACCAGCTAGAGAGCGTGGCAGCAGCGGTCACGTGATATCAATTCACTAATGCACTGTGAACTTCCATTTAGCATTTAGCATAGCACGGTTACGTCTAAAGGCAGCGTAGAGAGCTGCCTTTAGACGTAAATGGTTGTCATCTTGGGGAACTGACTGCACATGTGCAAACATAAAAACACGCTATGGGAACAGAGGCAGAGCAGCAAAGTGCTTTTGAGAAGGGGTGTGGCCTCCTCCTGCCTTACAGCGGTTAGGAAATAGCAATGCTTAGCAATTTGGGATATGAAAAGCACAAAATGCTGACACTTTCAAATTTATAGGTACTTTATAGGTACCTAGGTACTCTATAGGCTTTTGGAAATTGAAAAATAAGTAATTTCTAATTATATTATAATTAAAACAAATAATCAAAATATCAATTCACCCTTGGGTAGGCACTGCCAACTTTGCCTACCCTGACTGCACGTCACTGGAGAGAGCATATTTCTCCAGTATTGGCTTCCCTTCATTGGCTTCCTGTAAAATCTAGAATAGAGTTTAAAATCCTCCTGTTAGCATACAAAGCTCTACATGATCAAGCTCCTGTGTATCTTAGAGACCTGTTAGTGCCCTATCGTCCGGGCAGAACACTCCGCTCTCAGTCTGCTGGTATCCTGAAGTTCCCAAAGTGTCTCGAAGTAGAACAGGAGGCAGAGCATTCAGCTACCAGGCTCCTCCCCTTTGGAACCCCTTAAAACCTTCTTATTTGCTAAAGTGTATACTGTATAATAACAATAACCTAAAACGGACTTGGTCTCATTGTTTTGGTCACAATGACAAACCATTACACGCAATGGTAAACACCTCAGACCATTGCGAGAGATGGTTACATTCAAAACCTACAGCACTTATTTACTAAAGCATACATCATATAATTGCGATAATTTAAAATGGAACAGGTCCCCCTCTGTAGTGATCGCTGAGATCACTACATGCGCCCAGTACAAGACGAAACCTCGTCTGTAGTGGTAGCATTTCAGAGCATGGCGGAAATTAATATTAACCTAACCACTAGGAACGAGTGTATCATGTTTTTCCTGCAGTCTGTGTCTTCTCCTTGCCCTCCGAGGACTCTGTTCTCTGTTTCAGGTGTCTAGATGCTGGAGCTGGTGGTTCCTGACCAATGGTTCACGGCTCAACTAGTTTGGAACACTAGGATGGTCTATCCTTCTGTCCTATTCTGTTTTCCCTTCTCTTCACTAACCCTAACCAGTCGAAGCAGATGGCTGCCACCTCTGAACCTGGTTCCGCTGGAGATTTCTTCCTATAAAAAAAGAGGGAGTTGTTTCTTCCGACTGTCGCTAAATGCTTGTTTATATAGGTCTTGTTAGGTTCTTTCTTTTTACTATGGACTTTGTTCAGCGCTTTGAGATGACTTTGTATTTTGCGCTATATAAATAAAGTTGAATTGAATGAATTTTTTCACCAATAACAGAAAGCTATATCACCAAGGTACAGGGTTTCACATGTAAGGGGGATGTTTGATCTGAATATGTTATTTATATGGAGATGTAACTCCTGATTATCTGACAACTCCAAAAGAGTGATTTTCCCCATTTACCCCACAGAGTGTCCAACATGTGTCGCCCCCTCCCCGGTGACAATTCTGAACAGGTGTGAGAAAGAATCTCACCACGTTTTTTCAACAAAATTCACGCCACATGTTGGACCCTGGTGTAATATATGGTAACTGATGGATTACCTCCCAACTTTCCACTGAAATCGAATTATTTCCTTTTTACCGTTTTCTTCTAATATATTCTATAGGGATCTCCCAGTCACGTGACCCCTAGCCACGTGCCATTTTGACAAAATACGTTTGTCAGTGACTTAATGCAAGTTGTCAGTCGTCAGCCGCAAAACTACTCTTCACGTAATATCATCGCAGCATCAGAAAACGATATATACAAAAGAAAGATAAAGGAATTAGGAATCATAGATCCATATGGATGTGTCCGGCTAATAACAAGCTTACGTTATGTTGAATGTTTGGTAGTGCACACAAACATTGCAAATTTCTATGGTAAATATAGGTTATTTTTGGCACCCCGGTTTTATAAGTAATATGAGTGAGATGTCTCACTATGGGATGTCTCCTCTGCTACATTCCTCAGAATACCTATTTCACTTTGCCAATCCTGATTGGCCGGTGAAACGCATCAGTTTGATAGGAGAACCTCCCACCTCCTATAAGAGGAGGGGACGAACAGGTGCGCGTCATTCTTAGTACTGCGTCTATGCCGAGGGGAGCACCCGTGCTGTGCAGGAAGAAAAACATCGCACACTGCTCATTTTCCTCTCCCCCATACAGGTCCACCTCAGCTCGTCCATAACAGCCCCATAAGTGTCGCACCACGTCGGGGTGCAACATTCATTTCCCTTAAATCAACGTGCCCCTGGAAAGCAGGTCCCTGCCCACGTTCATGATCCCCGATATGTGCGTTGCCCTCAGGGAAAAGAGACATCCCACACTCCACAGGATCAGTCTGCGTACCAGCAAAAGCAACCGATGGGAGCGCAGTCCGCCCTGCCGGTTGATATGCCACGGCCCTGGTGTTTTCCGTCCTCATGACATGATGCCCCTCACAGATCTGCCCTCGTGAACTCCATCCCATCCTGACAGGCTGTCGGTGGTGGAGATCACCTTCCTGTCTGTGACAGCACCCATGGGCACTCCATCCGCCAGTGAAGCAGAGCTGCGCTGCACCCTGGAGTAACCAAAACCCTTCGTCCATCACGACATAGCCATCAACCAGAGAAACCAAAGAGATAAAGGCACAGAGCGCAGGGACGGTCCCAGGAAAACTATCTCATGGGAAGAGGATAACTTGCTTTTCTCATCGTTCACCATGAATCCAAAATTGGACAGGTGATACAGCAGGATGCGCGTATGCGTCCTGGCCTCTGCCTCCGACTGGGCCAGAAGCAGTCAATTGTCCATATACTTGGCCAAGCAAATGCCCCGCCTCCTTAGCGGTGCGATTGCCGCATACGTACAAAGACCCTCGGGCTCAGAGAGAGGCCGAACGGTATGCAGTATTCGTAGCATATCCTCTGGAAAGCAAACCGTAGGAACTTGCTCTGAGGAGGATAAATCAGGATGTGGAAATACGTGTCTTTGAGGTCGGCAGACGTGAACCAGTCCCTCTGATGTACCAGATGTAGGAGGGAGGAATGCGTGAGCATCCTGAAAGCATAATTCCTAAGACCCCTGTTCAGGTCTCGTAAATCCAGGATAGGATAGATCCCGGTCTTCCCTCGTTTGGGGACCAGGAAGTACCTGGAATAAAATCCCCCCGGGAGGAACAGACGCAAACACAGGTGCTAGCAGGGATACAGGACAGCGTGTTCCGGAGTGTCCAAGACGTCGGGGACAGCGTCGCCTCTGAACAGCAGCTGGGTCGCTGGAGTTTCTCAGCTCGTACACCGTGGTATAGGAGCTGGGTCCGGGCCAACACCGTGCTGTGGGCCCAGGAGGGAGACCAACCATCAGCTGAAATTCTAACTCTCTTCTTTGGGTCAAAGAACTTCAGTACTGGTTCCTCTGTAACAAGTGTTTTCGGGGCCAGGAAACTTTCCTCCGGCTCGTGTGACCACACCCACTCATTGCTCTGTTCTAGAAGCCATCTGAGTGGTGCTGATTGGGTGGAGAGCATTGGAACAAACTTTGCCAGGTATGTGACCTGTTCTTTATTCCTGGGCCGCTCCATATTCACTATTGCTGAGATTTTTCTGGGGTCCGGCTGCATTCCTTCTGCTGAAACAATGTCACCCACAAAAGTCAATGTGCTTGCTCCAAATTCACATTTCTTTCTATTAAGTTTCAGGTTGACATTACTTGTGTCCAGCACTTGTCTCAGCCGGGCGTTGTGCTCCTCTTTGATGGACTGCCATACTATAATGTCATCCATCATGGTTTCCACACCCAGTTGATGTAGATCAATGATTGATTGCCCCGTAGGCAATCAATCATTAAAACCAGTGAATTAGCTATTGCTGGGGAAGAACAAAATGGAGTAACTGTACAGGGAGCAGGGGTTTGGTCTCACCGAGGCAGCCAGCTGAGAAGGGTTCAACCTAAAACACCACGTGACACACCAAACCAAGGACACCAAACGTGAGTAGGACTGCACAGAAAAGGGAGACACCGCCACCAGGGGTTCTGGCTGCTGCGCCCCAAAAGCCCACAGCTCCTGTCAGGCACAAAAGAACAACAGTAAATAACTACAGCAATAGGAAAATAATCATCAAATGGAAAAAAAGAAGAAATACAGTTATACAGAGAACTAAGCAAAAATCAAAAAACCAACAATCCAATTACCTAAATAGACTAAGCACTAAACTATAAACAACCATACAGTTAAGACACACAGACAATGACAATGTAACCCTTAGCTTGTTGCATGCTGGAGGGAGCAGCTCAGCCTCACAGCAGGGTGACATGGGCTGATCTCTGGACAGACAGTGAGGACAGGGCATAAAACAAACCACACCACAACATTAATAAAAACGGAACCAAGAGTGGGTTAGAACCACCATAAATACATCGGTATTAAAAGCAGCCAATCTCGTGGAGCTGATAAAACAGAATCCTAGAGAGTAGTTCAATTCCAGCAGCACCAATATAGCAAAACTAAACAGCAGGTCTGAAGGGAGTGGCAGCCGGTTTTAATAGGCTGCACACCGTGGCTTTGAGCCTGAAGACAAAAAGTTTAAAATGAAATTCCACCCCTTTGGCCATTATTTCATACATGGAATTCATACTTACAGACGGAAAGCTGAAGTGGGAGGAGTCAGGAGCCGCGATGATAGCAGCTCACAGCTGCACAGAGAGCTAGATAAAACAAAGCCAGTCAAACAAAACTTAATTTAACACAGGAGCAGCCGCCAGTGAACAAGCAAGCCTTCCTCAGAAGCGATGATAAACTCGTGCCGAGCCAGACAGGAGCAGGGAGCCCGCCACACCATCAGCATTCTGATGCGCTCCGTGCTGCAGACATACCACGCAAAATGAGCGTCCGAGTGTACCAGTGATCAGAGGAGGAGGCGGAAACAATGCTCACCTTTGGAGCAGTCCAGAATTCCCAGCAGGTGCTGGAGAAACTTGCACAGCACAATTCACTGCAGCCTTACGTCAGTGAGCCACGCCGCTGCATCCACCAAGTAAGAAGTGCAGAGCAGGTGTGTGTGCCAAGCCATAAGTACGCTGCACTGTCGGGCAATGCCCACTAAAAACACTAAACTCTGAGGAGATGGATGCTATTTTTTCCCTCTCCCTCATTTTCCCTGCTTGCTGCTCTTTTGTCTTGTTCAAATCTAACAGGAGCCTCTATCAGCATCCCGACCTGAATCTAATCTTGGAATTGATGATCTGGTCTTTCTTCGCTTTTGGTCAAATCTCTCTACTAGAAGGACGGGGAATGGGAGACTTCACAAGTCCCGAGGACGTGGAAGACGTTCACCACCAGATATGGGAATTTATGATATCGGATCTTCTGCTCCTCCTGTGGACCCACCACCCGCAGAGGGATCCGTAGGGGTCGGGTGCAGAGAGGACTGAGTGGCGGTCGAGGGGGGGTGCCACGGCGGCCCGGTCCGCGTCCACAGCTTCTGGCTGTTGGGACATGGAACGTCACCTCGCTGGGGGGGAAGGATCCTGAGCTTGTGCGGGAGGTTGAGAGGTACTGGGTAGATATAGTCGGGTTCACCTCCACGCACAGCTTGGGCTCTGGATCCCAACTTTTGGAGAGAGGCTGGACGCTCCACTTCTCTGGCGTTGCCCGTGGGGAGAGGCGGCGGGCTGGAATGGGCTTGCTTATTGCCCTCCAGCTCAGCCACCACGTGTTGGAGTTTACCCCAGTGAACGAGAGGGTCGCCTTCGGGTTGGGGACAGGTCTCTCACCGTTGTCTCGGCCTACGGGCCCAACATTGGCGCAGAGTACCCGGCCTTCTTGGAGTCCCTGGGAAGGGTGCTAGACGGTGTCCCGACTGGGGACTCCATTGTTCTACTGGGGGACTTCAAAGCCCACGTGGGCTGCGACAGTAAGACCTGGAAATGGGTGATTGGGAAAAACGGCCTCCCCGATCTGAACCCGAGTGGTGTTTTGTTATTGAACTTCTGTGCTTGTTACAGTTTGTCCATAACGAACACCATGTTTGAGCACAAGGGTGTCCATAAGTGCACGTGGCACCAGGACAATCTAGGCCGGAGGTTGATGATCGACTTTGTAGTTGTATCATCTGATCTCTGGCCGCGTGTCTCGGGCACTCGAGTGAAGAGAGGGGCTGAGCTGTCAACTGATCACCACCTGGTGGTGAGCTGGATTCGGTGGCAGGGGAGGAAGCCGGTCAGACCTGGCAGGCCCAAACATGTGGTGAGGGTCTGTTGGGAACATCTGGTGGATCCCTCTGTCAGTGGGGTCTTTAACTCCCACCTCCGGATGAGCTTCTCCCAGATCCCGAGGGAGGTGGGAGACATGGAGTCCGAGTGGACCATGTTCTCCTCCTCCATTGTCGATGCGGCCATTCGCAGCAGTGGCCGTAAAGTCTCTGGTGCCTGTCGTGGCGGCAATCCCCAAACTCGGTGGTGGCGCCCGGAAGTAAGGGATGCCGTCAAGCTGAAGAAGGAGACCTACCTGGCCTTTTTGGCTGGTAGGACTCCGGAGGCAGCCAAGAGGTACCGGCAGGCCAAGCATGCTGCAGCCCGCGCGGTCGCTGAGGAAAAAAACTCGGGTCTGGGAGGAGTTCAGGGGGAGCTGCTGACTTCAACTGGGGATGTTGTCGGGCGGTGGAAGGAGTACTTCGAGGGTCTCCTCAATCCCACTGCCACGTTTTCCGATGAGAAAGCAGAGGCTGGAGACTCAGAGGCAGACTCGCCCATCACCCCTGCTGAAGTCACCGAGGTGGTTGGAAAGCTCCTCGGGGGCAGGGCTCCAGGGGTGGATGAGACTCGTCCTGAGTACCTTAAGTCTCTGGATGTTGTAGGACTGTCTTGGTTGACACATCTCTGCAACATCGCGTGGCAGTTGGGGACAGTGCTTCTGGATTGGCAGCTCCAACTACAGAGGGATCACACTCCTCCGCCTCCCCGGCAAGGTCTACTCCAGGATGCTGGAGAGGAGGATCTGGCCGATAGTCGAACCTCAGATTCAGGAGGAACAATGCGGTTTTCGTCCCGGTCGCGGCACACTGGACCAGCTCTATACCCTTCATCGGGTGCTCAAGGGTTTGTGGGATTTCACCCAACCAGTCCACATGTGTTTTGTGGATCTGGAGAAGGCGTTCGATCGTGTCCCTCGTGGTGCCTTGTGGGGGTTGCTCCGGGAGTATGGGGTCCGGGGCCCTTTGCTAAGGGCTGTCCGTTCCCCGTATGACCGCAGCAGGAGCCTGGTTCGCATTGCCGGCAGTAAGTTTGACCTGTTCCCAGTGCATGTTGGTCTCTGCCAGGGCTGCCCTTTGTCACCGGTTCTGTTCATCATTTTTATGGACAGAATTTCTAGGTGCAGCCAGGAACCGGAGGGAGCCCGATTTGGGAACCTCAGGATTTCATCTCTGCTGCTTGCAGATGATGTTGTTCTGTTGGGTTCATCAAATCGGGATCTTCAGTGTGCACTGGGGTGGATTGCAGCCGAGTGTGAAGCGGCCGGGATGAGGATCAGCACCTCCAAATCTGAGGCAATGGTTCTCCACCTGTGGTCTGTTCTGACCTCACCCTCACTTTTCATGTACACCTGGACCCGGCTCTGCCAACGAACTCTCAAGGTCATCTCTATGTGAGAGTCAGCAGCAGAGTCTGAGTAAACGGGCTTATCTCAACAAACACTTTCACTCCTCCTACATCACTACATATCCTGTCTTTGTCACTGTCTCCTCTGGCTCCACCCCCTCCTCCTTCTCAGCGGTTGGGCAGTAGGAGGCATGCCGTAAGGGCAGTGCCACACTGTGGCTGACCTGCAAACTACCCATCCTAAAGACCCATCCCCTGTGCTAACGTGCTGTTGTATTGAATTGAATGTTGTGTTTGTTGGTTTCTGTCGAAATGTTGCTGAAGAGTTTTTTCATGATCCCAAACTCCGCCCCTCTCTACAAGGGCCTAGTTTGGTTTTTGCCTGTTTTTTTTTTTTAATCTCTTCTTCCTCCCCATTGTTGTTATCCCATTTCTCATCTAAATAAGGGGCGCTGCCCTTGTGGCGAACCACAGTTCTCCCGCTCCTGTGCTCCCATGTTATGATTGTCTTTTCATGTTTTTCTTTGACGGGATGAAACTGAAATGTAATTTTGTTGCTCTGTAACATGTGCAATGACAAATAAATTCAACTCTAACTCTAACAAAAGACAACAGAAATGCAACAAACTACACTAAAAAAAGATACAAAATGACTCCAAATCACACTACTTAAGGCAAAACAATGAATATACAAAAAAATGCACAAATGTAAAAAATGTAAAACAAAAAACTAAAAAATATTTATACAGGAAGTACACTAAAACACAGAACTGCACAAAAATGCTCCAAAAACACACAGAATGACTCCAAAAAACACATATTACAGAACAATACACCAAACGACAACAAAAACATGAAAATGACTCAAAATACACAAAACTAAATATTTATACAAAAAATACACAAAACTAAATATTTACACAAAATGACTCCTGAATCACACTACAATGACAACAAAAACAATAATTATACAAAAAATGCACAAAAACACAACAGAAAGGTACAAAAATACACATGACTCCAAAAAACACACATTACAGAAAAATACACCAAACAAAAAAATATAAAAGTGAGTAAAAAAAAATAAAAAAAACAACAGACACATTTATCATGCACTTGTCTCATAGAATTAAACCAGGAAATTTGCACCCGCAAAAATACCCCTTATGCTCCCACATGAATGCATACTTCCGATGGGCACTGTACTAGTATATCTATAAATTCAAGCACTGGAAAAAGTGAAATCTAAGCAAGATATAATTTCCTAAATTAAGGCAAAAATTTCTTGTTTTTGGCTGACAAGTTATTTTTGCTCAAAATGAATTTGTCAGGCAAGATAATTTTGCTAGTTTTAAGATAATTATTACTTAATTATCTTGTAAGGTTGAATAGTCTTGTTGAGTATTAAAAGCTAGTAATGAGTACATTAAGGCTTAAATCAAGCATTTTACACATTTTAAGATGTTTGACAAATAATCAAAGGACCGCACCTGGAGTTTCATAAGTAAAATGTTCTTATTTTAAAATTTTGCATAATCTAGTAATAATACAAATGGAAAAATACAAGTATCAAAACAAAAGACACAACTGTCATATAGATTCTCTCCAAGCAATGTGTTTAATGCACATGGCATATGATTAAAACTGTTCTTACATGCTCCAACATTCATCATTACATTATTATCACCAGCCGAGCATGTTTAGACATCATTAATAGTTGTTACAGCCAGCCACATTTATATGGAAAGAAACCGTTGAGTTGCAGTGCAGTTCCATAACATCTGTCAGATAGTATTTCACTAGAACATAAGTTTGATTTCCATTGTTTAGAATGTAATAAGACATGTAATCCACCAACTTCTCCACCTCCACTACCTCAGTGTCCTGATCATTATGTGGCACTTCAACCTGATAACACATGTGCTGTCTGTCAAAGCACACAGTCTGACAAAACACACACATGTAGAATTGACAACAAAGATGTTTTTGATCTTTGCAAACTGTGGGAACTGTGGGTTATGTACATTAGCTAGGACCAAAGACTTTTGTTTATATATTTGTTACCGTTAATGGCAGTCCATTTCACTGACACCTCATGCTGTACTTCACTGAGACCCAAGGATAGTCTCAACTTTTCAGTGAGAATTTGCATATTGCCAACCTCAGACACTGGTCCCAAATCACGGTCATTTGAGAAAACAGGGTTCACAGAAAGATCAACATTTTGACAGCTTTCATATATTTGGTTTTGAGTGATCAAAGACTTGCAGGTATTTGTTTTGTGGCCTTTTGCTTGAAGAAGACATGTTTTGACTCAAAACACATGAACATGTGTCTAACCGTTGGACCAAGTGATCGTATCTGTGATGGTAAATGAATCATGTAATGTTGCTTAGGTGTTACATTGTGGTCAGGAAAGAGCGCTTTCCAACGTTTCAAATGATTTTCAATCAGTGCTTTTAACTTTGAGATGGTCGCAGTTGAAAGAACTGGGACAAATGCAATCTGTACAATGTCTATCAGCTCCAGTATCAGTCGACCCTCTTCATTTACATTCAAGCTTGGCAAAATAAATGGCAGAATCTGCAACATCACAAGCATTTGACCTGATGACTGTTTCAGCTTGTTGTCATTGGACATTAATGTGTTAACAGATATTGGTGTGGGTCGATCCCTTACATCTAGAGGGGAGTAGGGAAAACCAAGTATACCAGAATTCACTGAGTCCAGATCCACCTGTCCTGATTGA
The DNA here is from genome assembly GCF_900634775.1 of Gouania willdenowi. Taxonomy (NCBI): domain Eukaryota; kingdom Metazoa; phylum Chordata; class Actinopteri; order Blenniiformes; family Gobiesocidae; genus Gouania; species Gouania willdenowi. The sequence goes on along the minus strand of NC_041054.1, from coordinate 31,271,513 downwards.
ATGAGATGATTCAAAACACATTTTACTTCAAGTGGGGCGATGCCCTCCAGGATCACATGCATAATGTCCTGTGGTGTTTGTTGGATGATATCAAAATTGGGAAATTCCACTAACTTACTCCTTCTGTTAATTCCATACGTCTCACATGCCTCTCCAAAGTTCTTTTCATAAATGCATCCTCACTGAATTGGGACTGCATGTCCTGAAGGTAACACTCGTAGTGTCTGCACTTACTGAAGGCAAAGCGTGTGAATTTCAACACCATTGGCCAACTTGTCCAAGTCCTCCTTAATTCTGTTCAATATGGGGTCCACCCCAGGCTGTCGAAGATCTGCATATTTTGCCATGGCAAGTAGCCTGATGGCAGCCAGTTTTGATCTGTATTTTGGGTTTATATTTCCTAATGTGTAGTACACCATTAGTAGTTTGTTTTTTGAAGCACAGGATTGATAATCTCTATTTCATCAGTGTACAGAATTATCTGCAGTGCATCTGGTTTGGTAGAAAATATGGGGTGTGACTTGAAAAGTTCACCATCAACAATGTCATAAACAAATCCTTCATTGCACTTTTTAGGGCCCACCTCAACCATTGACCAAATCCTGGGATGTGAGAGAAACTGCTCCAGACTTTTAACTAACGGCACATAGTAAAACAGCTTGCTCTTGATAGAGTAGTCTGCACCTTTTTTACTGCATAGGATTTGAGCAACAGGAATTCCCTCTGCTTCCAAAGAATCAAACTGTTTCTTCATGATACTGTCCTGTCGAAAGGTTGTTGCCACCTCAGCAAATGGATCAACAAACCGGTCAAATACATCCAGGCCAACCCTTTCCAGCTGACTTGAGGAGTCATTTCCAGAATGTTTCTTTCACGTCTTTCATCTGCTTCTTGAGGCGGTCCATTAGAGAAGACTGGTACTGTTGTTCTCCAGCAAAAATGGTGTTCACAGATTTCTGAAACATGCATAATAAAAAAAAAATATATATATATTTATATATTTGTTATCAGGTTGTGTCATGTTAAAAAATATAAATGCAACAAAATGCGACTGACAGCAGTTACCTGTGATATGTTAGACTTGGCCCTGGTATTTATCACAAACATTGTAGCATGTCTTCTGAGATTCTTGGGAAAAAAACAAGTCTAATTAGGTACATGCAGACAAAGAACTACATAAAGTTGGTACATTAGGCAGAACAATGTGTGCTCAAGTAAAAGCAATCTTACTTTAAAGTGACAACAGTAAATATAAACACATTAGTGAATAAAATTGCAGTAGTTTATAGCATCAAATTAAATATTCTAAATTAAGATATGACATTTAGAAAAGTAGAATATTTTCTTTTTAAACTAAAAGAAGGGGTGTACGGAAGAGGATTAGGGCCACTAAAAAACAAAAAACAAAACTGAGCCAGTAATTAAAGAAAGAAAAAAAAAAAAAACAGTAAAAAAAAATTATTAAAAAAAAAAAAAAAAAAAAAGCGAGTGAGGTACGTAGTAATTTATTTTTTTTCAGTCCTGTTTTTTTTTATTTTTGGTTACATTTTTTTTTAATTATTATTTTTTTATTTACTTTTGCCTGCAAACTCCTCCCACACAACACACAGGTGGAGACAGGCATCGTGTTTCTGAGTGGCTGGAGGAGGAAAAGAGTGAAAATGACCGAATTTTCGGATTTTCTGCGTGAGCGAGGGTTTCCAGAGTAATGTACATTCGGTCATTTTTCACTCAGAAACACGAGGCCTGTCTCCACCTGTGTGTTGTGTGGGAGGAGCTTGCAGGCCGCAAAAAAAAAAAAAAAAAAACAAGACTAAAAAAAATAAATAAAATAAAATAAAAATAATAATAATAAAAAAATCAAGAAAAGAAGATTACTCCCGTACGTACGTACCTCACTCGCTGTTTTTTTTTTTTTTACTGTTTTTTTAAAAAACAAATTATTAAAAAAAAACATTTATTGGAACAATGTGTTTGGATTTTGAGAATTATTTTAAGTCAGGTTAAGGACAGACCATAAATTAGGTAGAGGAATGAAGAGAATGTGTGCCAAAGACACCACAGCTACAGCGGAATCACATTCGTAAACAAACTGCACCACTTTTCATTAACACAACAAAACAAGCTAACACTAGCTTTCGAAGGAACAACTTACTTGCAGCAGCGGCAAAAGCTGGATCTGTTCTCCGATGATTGTGCACTTGTGTCTCGCCCCTCCACCGGCGTCTGACCTCCTGTTTCTTCATCAGTTGGCTGGATATTATCACGTAAGTATAGCGGGTGTCTTCTTTTAATGTGATGGCAGGATGAATTATAAACCATGTAATCCTCCGTGCACCCGTCGATACCGCTTAACATCCAAAAGTCCGGACTGCGGCTGTGCAGTCTGTTGCTATGGCTCAGTAAATGTATGTTTCCCAAAGCTAGTTAAGTACATTCTTAGCTAATGGGGGGGTATAATATTGACACACATGTTTGAAGTATGATTGGCTGTTAATGCGACTGTATGTCACATATTATTATCTTAACATTTTTTATGTGTTCTTGACCAAAATTTAACAAAGTAGTGATTATATGGCGACATGACATTGACTTTATGGTCCCCCCTCTCAGTGAACTGGTATCTTCCAATGCAACGCAGATCCGTCGACGTTGGCCGCAAATTACGTAGCGCCCATTTTTCGGCGGTGAATCTAAGAAGACAGTCGTTAATTTTCAAAAATAAAAAATATATCGATGTCTTTCTAGTTTGGTGTTTGCTGGACATCTTGAAGATCCAACATGGATGAAGATGGGGCGAGAGAAACATATCCAGAGATGGACAGTATATCAGCTTCAGTATTAAAAGGTCAAATTTGTGTATTATCTTTTATAGCAACATGCTAAATGATAACTAGCTAACACTTAGCATGTGTTGAGAGTAGTGTTGTGTTCAAGACCGCACTATCCGAGGCCAAGACTTGTCCGAGACCAGAATGCACCGAGACCGAGTCAAGACCAAGACCGAGACAAGCCGAGACCAAGACCATAAACATTATTTTTTTCAATTTAAAAAAATCTATAAATAAATAAAATTATGACAAGGTTCGACAGTTAAATAACATTCTCTCTTTAATTTTAGTTTATTTTAAATACATTTGATGGACAAAAAAGGTGCCTGCAAAAAATTAACTAAAATATTAAAACTACTACTGCTACTGATAAATTCACAATTATTCTACATATTTGAAAACAAGATTTTTATGTCAGCTGAATGTACAGCAAGTGTTTAAAAGCATTTCTGCCAAGAAATAATGATTCTTGATTCTGATTCTTTGAGTTTTTCAGGTTTAACAGGTCACAGAGTTCATAAGATCATTATTTAGTTTGAAAAATCCTTTAAACAGGTTATTTTTTATTAATTCACTTAGTTGATATAGTTTAATTTGGTTGCTGTAATATAACTAGAATATTCAATTAACAAAGGTTTCCAACTGTAACTGTAAAAGTGAAACTTTCTGAAATAAAACTACAAACAAGTTGTCATCAGTGTAAAAAACATAGATCTACAGGTAGATGTGAAACTAAATAAAACAAACCCTGGAACAGTCATGTGACAAATCAATCAATAGTTATTGTTGAGAATTATTATTATTATTCTGATACAGTGGAAACAGAAACTATAAAAATAATTATATTATGAACCTGTTTTTATTGTAGGGAACATATTATATACATAAGTGTAATTAGAGTCTAAAGACACAAAAAACACCACTTTAAAACGAAAATAGACTAATATAAGACGTCTTTACAGTTATTTGACTTATTCTGGGCTAGTGCAACTCTGTGGTGATGACGCGCTAATGACGACATAAACCAAGATGGCGGCGGCCCGGACTACAGCTGATATTATGTAATAAAGCCTTAAAAGACATGGATATAATGAAAAGAGTGGATGGACAGAGACATAAACATGTAGACTTTCACACAGACACACACGGACTTATTAAACACACACAGACTTATTAAACACACACAGACTTATTAAACACACACAGACTCATTAAACACGGTAAACGGAACAGGCATCACCGCTCGGCTGGCACTAGGACCCAGAAGCAGAGTAAGTGCGTCCCCTATCCAGCCTTCACAGACTGTAATATCATCAGTTTATCATTTTACCAGTTATTAGAGCTACTGTCTTTACCAGGGAGATAATATTTATTACTGGTGATTGTTTTCTGGAGTTTTACTGGGATTTTTACCGGTGATTAGTTCATTTCTCCTTTGCGCTCCGCGGTCCAAACTGACACCGTAGCCACACACGTATGAGTGTCACACACGTCACTCAGTCACATTAAGGAAGGTTGTGGTCATTATACAGGGTGGATTAAATAATGAATAAAGGATTGTTTTATCCCGTTCTTCTCTGTGTTATTATCACATTATAAAAAAGTTTAAAAATAGCAGGAATTAGTGCTGGTCTCTAACGGTCTTGACGGAAAATCCCGAGTCCGAGACAAGACCGAGTCAAAATGCTTCAGAGTCCGAGACAAGACCAAGACCTTTAAAATTCGGTCTCGAGACCAAGACCGGTCTTGACCACCACAACACTAGTTGAGAGACTACTTCAACTTCTGATTGATTTGTGTTTAACCTTGAAATTTGTTCCTTGTCACATTTTATTTGTGGTGCTGGTATTTCTTTCTTTTTTACGGTTTTGTCAGTAATGTTAATTCAGTCAGTGTGCTACAGATATACAGATTTTTTCTTCTTCTTCTTTTTGCTTTTTCAATCAACAGAGGTAATGCACACTTATACAGCTGATTGGAATATTTAGTTTAAATTTTAATAACTGCCATATTTATTCAAATATTTGTTTTTTATTAGCTGCTGGTGTGAAGATGGCCATGTTGCCCAGCCTCACTAAGGAGGATTTGCGAGACCTGTTTCCTGGGTCAGAAAACTTTTTAAGAAGAAGACACATTTGGCAACTTGTTCATGTGGATATGGAGGTGAGCTGTATTTATTGTTTGTATAAATGTTTTGCCCCTAACTGTTAGAAGTGAGGCCAAATGTCTGTTGTGTTTATGTTGCAGAGTCAGAAATCTTGACACTTCTGTTATAGACAGCCCATCTACGCCTTTGTTTTCCTCCTCCTCTGACAGCAACATCAGCTCTCCAACACCCTTCAATTCATCAAAACCTAAACACAAAGATTGTTCTGGCACCACTAAAAAGCTTTGGCTCATTAGTCCAGAGTATGTCATATACACTGACACAGAACTAGAACTAAGAAGTGCTTACTTTGAAAAGCAGCGTGCTGGACAAGACAAAGACTACACCATGCCAAAAGACTTGCTCTGTAGACTCATTAGGAATACAGTAACAGGCATGATTGCTATGAAAAGAGCGTCTGAGGATGATTTTAAGTACCCAGGCTCCCATGAACTGACTGCCATGGCTAAGCGTCTAGTAGAATACTACCCAATGCTATGAAACAAGTATGAAACAAGGAATTATGTTTTTAATCTGTTACCAATGGTAATAATAGTTTGTTTTGTTATTTTAGGAAATGGTGAAGAAGCAGTTGTTGAAAAGAGTTCAGAATGTGACAACTCCAAAAAAGAAGCAAGGTGCAAACCCTTCAGGAAAAAGACCTAGAAGCCTAAAATTCCCGAGCAGCCAGGGCGACGTGCACTGAAGAGAGTGATGAACCTTTCTCCTCCCCTGCTTCAGTCTCTTCAGTCGCCTCGTCGTCTTCCTCCACTGTGATCCTAGAGAAGTCAACTCCTTCTACAAGTACTTCCCAAGAGGTGGATCTCTTTAGTGGTAGGTTAGAATTTTACTTTACTTTTACTTTTACTAAATGCTTATAAGAAATATTTTCATTTGTATATCATGTTGTCAACACAGTGTTATAAATAGTTGGTGTATTTCTTTTCTTTTGATATCATTTTTGTTTGTGTTCCCAGAGAGCCCACAGAGCCAAGCGAGACACTATGGCTCAGATGTTCCCTTCGCATGTAGCTCTGCCGAAGACGTTGGGACACCTAAATGATGCTTTGATTCACATTTTGAAGGTAAGGTTAATAAATATATATACACACACACACACACACACACACACATGCTTGTCATATAATTAGAATATCATGAAAAAGTGACCAGCTTCTGTCTGACTTAAGGGAGGGAGCGCTCTGTGGAGCTCGCTGAACTCTCAGACACGAAGTAAACGTGACAGTCCGGTACTGTCTGAAATGGTTAACTCTGTGGCGATGCAGAACGCAACATTGTAACCTCACTTCAAAGGCTTTTCTCAAACCGTGCAGAGCTTCAAACACGTGATTTATCCATTTATCAAAAATAAAATATAACACGTAAGTCTGCGTTGTACGAGAGGGCAAACGTAGCTATTTTTGGTAGGTTTATTGGTTCTATGAAGCACGCGTATCACTGAAATGTGGTGAAACTGTGTTTCAAAGTGTCTCGTTGTGCGTTCGCTTAAACGACTTATCCAAAGCGCACGGACTGAGTGAAGTTTAGACAAGTATTGAATTTTCCTGCGCTACGAGGTAACAGCGGGTTTATGAGCCCCCTCATCCCCCTCCCCCTCACAATATAGTTCCCACATTCCTGATTTTAATTGTGTCGGACTCGGATACAAATATCTTAATGCCTATCGGGCTCGGTTTGGATTCGATCACTACTCTGTCGGACGAGGGCGATGCTGTTCCGTCTTTATGTGTGTCACAGTTGTTAAGGAGTGTTTCTATTATCATGTACTTTGTTCAAACTTATATATTTGGGTGAAGATTTAATTAATTGTTTGTTTTAGTCAGCAGAGGACCCCAACACTTACCCTTGGTCAGCCCTGTGGTGATTGTCTGTGAGACAAACTGCATCCTGGTCATTGGAACAGTTCCTCTGCTGACTTTCCCCAAAGAAGACCTCAGTGAAAGCGTGATGTTATTACACCTTTCACCTCACATATCCTAAGTGCATTGCTACCCTCCTGTCTGTGCTACAGACAGAGGTTTTGTTAGATGCCATCCATGAGACGGACATGACTACTTCCTACAAAAAATCTATGGCTGAATGGAGAAAGTTTCATGATTAAGACAGTTTAAACATCAGTTTTAGTTTAAGTAGTTCAGCAGCATTAAGTCCCTCCTTTTAAAATGTGGCTCCTGTTCAATAATGTTAGAGATTGGCTATTGGTTCTTGCTCTGGTTTGTGGTCTTGACATTGTGTGATTTTTGCACAATAAAAGTGTAGAAAAATTTGTCTCAAATGTTTGTTTTGTTTTTAACTCTTATTTTAAGGTAAATTGTCTTTCATTAAATTCTGATTTTAAGCCTTATTTTCTTGTAAACATTATCATATTTAAGTGAAATGTGCTTGTTTTTGGAATAGCTGTTCCTATTTCAAGTTTTATTTACTAAGCTAATTTTTATTATTTACAATAATAATGTCTAAATAGGCCAAAAATAAGTGAATATTTCTGATTTTAAGAAAATTGTTCATAATGCCATACACTTAACTATTAATTTCCATAATGACAACAGAAAGACATTATGGAAAATGAACATTGGCATTCTTAACAACGAAACAGTTGTACAGGAAATTAAAAAAGAAATACAAGAATGCATTAATGATAACAAAGATTCTCAAATAGAACCAACAATTATATGGGACACTGTTAAGGCAGTAATGTGGGGAAACTTGATAGCACGGACTGTCCATATCAATAAGATGAAGAGACAAAGACAATCTAAATTGGAGACACAGCTGAGGCAGTTAGCAAAACAACAACATATAGATATTAGTGAAACCATGGCAGAACGTATAAGAGATGTAAAAAAACAATTGACTGACCTGGTGAATGAAGAGATTGAAAAGAAAATGAGATTAACCAAACAAACTTTTTATGATTCTGGCCCTAGAGCGGCTAAAATATTGGCAAAACGTCTGAGATCACTACAAATACGGAATTCAATTAATAAGATTAAAGATCCAATAAGCAAGGAAATCAATACTGAACCAGAAAAAATTAAAAATACTTTCCTAAACTACTATAAAACTCTATATGACCAGGAACAACAAATAAAAGTAGAGGAAATAGACTATTTGGCTGATTTGGATCTTCCTTGTATCGGAAACACTCAAAATATGGCTTTAACTAAACCAATTACCAGAGAAGAATTGGACAAGGCTATTAAGAGATTGAAAATCAATAAAAGCCCAGGGTAGCGATGGTTACCCTAATGAATTCTATAAAGTTTTTAAAGAAGATGTTAAACTCTTTCAATTGGACAATTACCCATGCAAAAACCCCTCCATCTTGGAAGGAGGCCATAATATCGATTATATTAAAAGAAGGTAAAAATAAGGAGTATTGTGAGTCCTATCGTCCCATCTCTATTTTAAACGTAGACTATAAGCTATTCACCTCTATAATCTCTAAACGAATGGAGCCCTTTGATTGATGAAGACCAGACAGGATTTATAAAAGGTCGGCAAACACAAGACAACATACGACGCACATTACACATAATAAGTGAGATCAAAAATCAAAACATGCCAACAGCTTTAGTGAGTCTCGATGCCGAAAAGGCATTTGACAGGGTTTCATGGACCTTTGTCTTTGCTACTCTGAAAAGAATGGGCTTCAATGATGCTATCATTAAGTGTATCCAGGCCTTATACCACAGGCCAACGGCAAGAATAAAAATAAATGGTGACTTAACAGATAGATTTGAACTTTCCAGAGGTACAAGGCAGGGTTGTGGCCTTAGCCCCGCCCTCTTTGCACTGTTTATTGAACCATTGGCCCAGCATATACGGCAAAGTACTGACATTAAAGGAGTCACAATTTCCAAGGAGGAGCATCGAATAGGACTTTTTGCCGATGATATAATATTATACCTCCACAACCCTAATTCTACTTTCCCCCAATTAATGAAAATCCTAAAACACTTTGGAGGAAAATCTGGGTATAAACTAAATATATCAAAGACTCAAGTTCTCTGTCTTAACTATCACCCCTTAGACTCAATCAGACAGAAATACAAACTGAAATGGGACTCAGACAAGGTAAAATATCTGGGTGTTTACTTGACAAGAGAAATAAGTTCACTGTATGAAGTAAATTATTCAAAGATTAATGACATAATCCAAAAAGATTTGGCAAAATGGTCTGTCCTAGTTATGGAGCTCAGTTCTAGAATAGAGGCCATAAAAATGAAGGTATTACTGTATCTGTTCATGTCTCTACCAATACAAAAACCAGACTCACAATTCGTCAAATGGAACAAATTAGTTAGCAGATTCATTTGGAAATGCGCCAAACCCAGAGTAAGATTAAAAACATTACAGCTGGACAAAAAAAGAGGGGGGGGGCTTACTCTTCCTAATTTTAAAGAATATTTTCAAGCTGCCCAGTTGAGAAACATTGTTCAATGGTGTTCACCACAATATGATTCCAAATGGAAACGTATTGAGCTGAACTATTCAATATGTCACCCCCAAACCAGATTGGGGGATAAAACTAGTAAACGTGTGATCAAGGTAATCTGATTATTGAAACAACTGTAAAAGTCTGGTGGAAAATAGTGAATGAACGTAAAATTGAAGGTGACTGTAAATTATTGGTGTGGCCAGCATTTAGTCCAAAATTTAGAAGTGGCCAATTGGATAGTACATTTATAAAGTGGACTTACAGCCATGTGTACACTAACAGATGGAAAAGTATTTAAACCCTTCGAAAAACTACAGAGGGAATTTGATCTTGATAAAACAGACTTGTTTAGATAATTCCAATTCAGACATTTTTTTAATACAGAAATTATAAATCAGATCTCACAGGAGGGAAGTGATATAATAGATATCATGATTGGAGCATATAGATGTTTACCCTCTAAAATTGTTTCTAAACTGTATAAATGTATAAAATAATTTGTGGTATGTTAGACAAAAATGGGAAAAGGAATTAAAAATTGAATTGTCAGAGGAGGATTGGCATTCTGCATGTCTATTACAGCACACTTCAACCAGTTCAAGACAATGGAGAGAATTTGGAATAAATGAAGGACGCCTTCAATCACTTTAGACTTTGAACATCAAAGAGACAAACATGGGGTGTGAGCCTACCTCAAAGCAGTCAGGAACGTTTCCTTTAGCTGATTCAGAATTAAATTTGCATTAGGAATTGAGTGTTTGCAAGGTCAGTCTAAAGATGAATTAATTTTTATTCTGAATTAAATAGGACTTAAAGCTCTCATGTAAACCATCTATGAAAAAGCTACTTAACCTCCCACGTTTCTATAGCAACACATACTTCCTACGGACACTGCACTAGTTTTAAGAAATGAACAAAATCATTTAGCCATGATTTAAAAGTTGGAGGATGTTTGTCCTTCCATTTAAACAATATCAGTCAACGTGCCAACAGAGAACCAAACACAACCATAGTTTTTGTCTAACGACAGATGTAACTCAGGTGGTGTGACCCCAAAAATCGCTGTTATAAGAGTGAGTTTTAATGACATTTTAAGACATCTGTAAATGTTGAGAATATCAGTTTCCAAACCCGTCTAGTTTTATACAGAACCAGAACATGTGTAAGAGTACCTGGTGCTTCCCTACTACGGTCACACAAGGGATCAATACCAGGAACATCTTAGATAGTTTGATGTTGGACCAGTGGAGGTGATGCATAACATTAAAAATGATCACAGCGTGTCTTAAACAAATAGAAGAGGATATTTCCCACGGCTTCTTCCCACATTCTCTCACAAACAAAGCTTTCTTTTCTTGCTTCTTTGAGTTTTATCTTTATGTTTGTTATTTTAGGAAAATCAAAATAAACAAACATTTTGTTTGTTTGTAGTTTAAAGTATAATGAAGTCATGTGTAGATGCTCATCCTGCTGTTGTTCAGTATTCATCATCGTTGGATGTTTTACACATGGTGGGCGTGTCCTCTGAAGCTACATTTCCTCTTATCGTGCTAACTTCAGGATTTATTGTGTCCTGTACTATGACGCTGGTTAACTTCTTACAGAATAAATCACCATGGTAACTTAGACTGAACACTTAACCAGGGCCTCATTTATAAAACATTGAGTAAAGTCTACACTAGAAGTGAACGTACGTCAAAAATCTGAAAATGTACAGCGCCAAATAACAATTGTGATTTATAAAACTGTGCGTAGCTCACCTGCAGCACTTTTCCTTTTATTAATCATAGCTCTGGACACGCCCACATTCTACCATAAATAGTCAAAGAAGCTATGAATGATTTTTACATCTAAACGAGCTGCCGACCAATGGGATTCTACCATCGTTAGTGGCAGAAATTAGTGATTAAGGCCAGAAAAAAAGAGGATTTATTTGGTGCTCACATCACAGTAATGGTATAAATAAATAAAAACAAAGTCACTGCAGTGTGAAATGTGTCAGAGGTGAAAAGAAGCGTCTCAGAGAGTTTCTGAAACCATCACTGTCACACCTTCAGTAAACTCAGCATTTAGGGGGTGTAGGGACGTAACAGAGCATGAACCAGCATTCCTAGCTGTTAACTTTTTTTGGTATTTAATATAAAGCAGATGAAGATGGGCGGGGTCTTTATGAATAAAAAATGTGGCTAAGATTAGTCAGACATTTAGCTTGAAATCTAATAATTTCTCTATTAATGTGATACAGAAGGTTATACTATATATATATATATATATATATAAAATATTATTGTGTAAAGCAGGAGTTTCTGGGTTTTTCCTTTTCAAACAATCTGAAACCAAGTTCCAGTTTTTCTGCGTTTGAGAACCTGTAATAAACACAAGTTCTGTTGATTCAGTTTTTTTTTTTTTTTTTTAACAATAACCACATTTATTACTTTCAAAACCAAATAAAAAATCACTAGATGGATAAAGATAATTCCTTAATTTGTAGTTTATTTCTTTTGTATTAGGTGAAACTCTGTATTTAAAAGATTTTACTCTCATTTTAGATATTGTGAGTTGATCAAAGATCGTCTTAATCTTATTTCTACCAAATTCAGTAGGATATGAATCATTTGCTAAAATGGACCTCATTAATTTATTTGAACGTTTTAGTTCATTAGAAATTCAATTCAATTAAACTTTATTTATAAAGCACAAAATACAACAAAATCATCTTAAAGCGCTGAACAAAATATAAAGTCCATAGTAAAAAAGAAAAAACCCAACAAGATCCACATGAACAAACATTTAGCGACAGTGGGAAGAAATAACTCCTTTTTATAGGAAGAAATCTCCTCTAGAACCAGGTTCAGAGGTGGCAGCCATCTGCGTAGACTGGTTGGGGTTAGTGAACAGAAGGACAAACTAATAGAATAGAAGGATAGACCATCAGAATGTTCTAGACTAGTTGAGCCGTGAACCAATGATCAGGAACCACCAGCTCCAGCATCAAGACTCTTAATAATAAGTAGTTTAATTATGCTATTATCACATTTATTGATTTATTAAACTCTATTCCTGCCACCTTATTAAATACATTCTGAGGGAATATGTGCCATATGGGTCAATGACGTCCAACTGCATTTATTTTCATTAAAAAAGGTTTAAATGCTTAAAAATATGTAATAATTTAATATATATGTGCTTACTTAGTATTTTTTTAAATGAATGTTACTTATCTCTCATTTATTATTTTTGCTATTCAAAGTGTCCAAATATCATGCGACTGTGTGGCCATGACTGATGTTTAGAAAAAATCTTTAAAATGACTTTAAATCTATTTATTTTCTGCCCTATTTTAGTTTCTATTATAGTTATTAAAGTATTTCTATTTACATCATAATATTCATGCAAACCTTGCCTGATGATGAACATTTGATGAAATATCATGCGGTGAAATCCTTCTACGTCATTGACCTATAAGCTATCTGGGGATTTTACACATTGTTTCAATTCTATTTAATGTTTGTATTCATACATTTAAAGTCTATTGTCTTTAATCCTCCTTCAGAGGTCCTGGACAGTGATCGTTTGCCTTCAAATGAAATTTAACACAATTTGGATTTAACAAAATATAAGTGCTAAAGATGATGTAGGATGAATTCCTCTAGGAATAATTTTAGTGAGAAAAGTTCTACCAAACATTGATAAGTTTCTGCTGACAAATAATAAGTTTGTGTTTACGTTTGTCTAGTTTGTTGAACAAATTAAGAGTATTACCACCATTTTTACATGTATATCAACATTCAGATCATTTTCATGACTAGAAAGTCATTCACATTTTAGGATGTTAACCCTTGTGTACTCTTTAAATGTACATACACTTGTACACCTTGTGTACACAAACGGCCCGTCTCATAAAAGTGCAATAAAAAATTCTCTATTAATTATTTTTTTTACTTCTACCACATCAGTTCTTTTCATCTACTTCAGACGTATCTATAGATATAATATGTAAGATCATTTCAAACACTTTTTTATATTTGTATGGACTTTTTATCATGAGAACCTCTATTTTTTTCAGCAAGAAAAACACTAAATACGCAGTATTTCTTAAAATGAGCCTTGACTGTATCATTAGATTATGATATGTCATGATTAGAGTAATATGAAAAATATGTAGTTACAATGGGAGTCAATGGGTCAAATTTGGTCACGAGGTTTATATATATATATATATATAACTTTTGGAATCAAGCAATTAAAATAGAAAAAATAAATAAAAAATAGTGGCAAAATGTTATACAACTAGCCTTAAAAATGACCTGAATATTGAGGCAAACAAATGAAAACACCCTAAAAAGGGTTGAGGAATAGTTCAGAGGCTTTAAAAAACACCTCAAATATCTGAATGGCAACATTAATGTGATGTTTATCATTTAGTAACAGGCTCGTGTCGTCAGAAAACTGACATATTACACGTTCTGTTCCCAAAACGTGACGTTTTTTTCAATATTTCAATAATATAACTCAGTGTTGTTGTGGGCTCTTAAGTTTCCTACGTGTATTTGAACGCAACACTCGCAATAGTAAACAACCAATGAGTGTCGAGATCATAGACATGAATACGGTTGACACAGTGGTTGTAAAATACGGCGGTTAGGAGCGCTTTCATCTTGTAAATTGTTCATTATTTGGAGCCAGTCTGCGCAGTAGGTTCATAAGGGAGGAGCCCTGGTAACACGACCCGCCCATTTAGCGTACTGCTACGTAGCCCAGCTACGCCACGAACTTAAGTATCTTTCCCACGAGACATTCTACCAACGTCTTGTTCATATCATAGAGGTTTGTACAAAACCACCATTTATTTACACTCTAATATCTAGGTTAATGGCGTCTCAGCTTTCCTTTATGACGTAACCGATATTCACAAAGAGAGCTACGCAACACCCGCAGCTGTCAATCATCGTCATATATGACGTCAAATCCCGTTTTTCAACCTCAAATAACTTATTTAAAACAAAGTTCACAGTAAAATGATCACTTGAACACAATGTAGGTGATAATAACTAATGATCACAGCAGAGTTTAGCTTTGGAATAAAATGATGTAACAAGTATTTTAACTTTACAGTTTGACCAACGTCCCATATATATTGTAATGACATTTCAACATTAGTGAATCATTGAACACACAACAAGTAGAACAACATAAACATAGGACCCAGTCCGTTACAATATATATATATATATATATATATATATATATATATATATATATATATATATATAAAATGAATGTTTTAATATACATAAAAGAAGTTTTATTACTGATATATAATGAAAGTTTGAATATATAATAAAAGTCTGAATATATATATAGTACACAGTGGAGTAGTGGTTAGCGCGTCCTCCTCACATCAAGAAGGTCATGGCAGGGGGGCAATGGCAGCCTCTCGGCTTGGGACCTTGGGGGCGTTCGGGGGGCTGCTTGGCCGTGGGGTGGTCGCCGGGGGCCCCTAGATCTCTCGCTCTTTCTGCTGGCCCGACTGCTTCTTCGGGCCCGGGGGCGGCTCATGGGTTTTGCAGTAGCGGCTCTTGGAATCACATTTGTCATGGACGCACTGGCCTCGGGCTGTGGGATAACACTCATACTGGGCTCAACCATAGACACGTTGTTCCCAAATACCTGTTTTATGTAACTTCCACTCACTTCCTCCTCTGCTCACAGCCACCACCATTATTCCTAAGCCGCACACTGGTCACCAGACTGGCTTGATAACACAACAATAAGCACAATATACACAACCACAATTTCACATCACATCACTTGAAACTTATTGATTATTCCCCACCCATTTGTTTTCCTATCTTGTATCCCTCCTCCCTGTTAACTCCCCCCCCCCACCCCCCTCACCCTGGTGTAACACTGCCCTCTCTTTTTTACATCCTCCCTTTAATAAAGTATTTCTTACCCTTCCCTAGGGAGGGCTGGTGATGGTCACAATTATGCAATGAAATAAATTCATTTATTTAATTGCAATAATAAAATATGCATTGCTGTTAAAAGATTGCACTTCTTGTAGTGTTAACCTTCAACAGCATGTGCAGACAAGGTGAAAAAAAAAAAAAAAAAAAAAGGTCATGGTTCAAGCCCTGGGGTGGACACTTGGGTCCTTTCTGTGAGCAGTTTGCATGTTCCCCCCGTGCTGCGTTCTCCAGGTACTCTGGGCTCCTCCCACAATCCAAAAACATGACTGTGTGTTCTAAAATCTCTGGCTTTGATGTTCTCTGTGGCTGGTAGAGTTCTTCATTTCTACAGTTCTACCAACCTGTTCACTCACATGCTGCTGATGCTCTGTGAACTGTGCTTCAATCGACTGATTTAATCTGTTGCTTTGTCAAAAGTAGTGGTGGTCAATAAGAAGCCCCTACTTCTGCTCCCTAAAACATCATCTCTTCTTTCCTTGGTGGATTCTCAGCCCTCTAGGTGCTGTTATTTTATTCTGAAGTGAGTATCCTGCTGCTGCTGCTGTGGTTTCGTTCTCGTGTTTGTTTCTGTTCCTGTGTCTGTAGCGGTGTTGTCAACCATCTCACGCCCCCCACTCTCTCAGGCTCTATAAGGCTATTTTAGTGTTCTTTTTCCATAGCGTTTGATGAGTGTCTCCAACAACTGAGGTAAGGTCAGAGACCGCCACCATGGGTAGCTAGCCCATTGTAGCTAGCCCTGGGTGGGGTCTATTGGTGGGGGGTCTATTCCCTCCAGTCAGCTGTGTCTCTCCAAGCTGTCACATAGACTTTCACATGTCGTCATCTGTCCTTTTACAGTCGACTTTTATTATATGTATTCAAACTTTTATAGATACATTCACACTTTCATTACATGTATTCTCAGAAACAATCAATATTTGGAAATGGCTTTATGGATATATATATATATATATTGATAATTTTTATCAAACGCAGCAGAATAAAAGTCTGTCAGTTGTTCTGTGTGGTGTTTATATACTGTATATATATGTATAAATACACTTTTATATATATATTTAAACTTTTCTGAAATCTATTTTAATTCTCATGTATATATTTAATTTCCTGAATGGCTTGCCATAATATATATATATATATATATATATATACATCATACCTGTCAAGTTTTGGATTTGAAAATAAGGGAAACTTTCAGGGGTCCGCTACGAGTCGTCCACCACCCCAACCAAGCTCCAGTATCCCTTATATTTTAAGACTTGTCTTATTTCCACGTGTCAATACAATAATGTGATTATAATCTGGTAGGTCGACCTTTATTAACATTAAAATGCTGTGAACATTCTTACCAGGGCTGGTGATATGAACCAAAACTCACATCTCAATATATTTTCTCAATAAGGTGATTTATGATATAAATGTCCATCATTTTATTTCAAATAGTCTGACCAGAAAGACAATTATGGGTTAAATTTACTGACTCAAAATGCTACACAGGCTCATTTATTACCAAACAGCTGATCAATATGTGACACTTTTGGCTTTTTCACCTGTAAGGGACAGCATGTGTGAGTGAGTTCTGTAGTATGGTTTGTTATGGAGACGGTCTGGGTTAGAACACACTCATTAATCATCTAACTGAGCTTTACATGTCATTCTGAGAAGTAAAAGCAGCGACTCATAAAACTAGTATTTTGATACATAATAAGCTATAATATATACATATAAATATATTGATATATGCAATATTGTAGTTATTAAATAGAAAACTCGATACATCTTGAATCTCGATATATCGCCCAGCCCTAATTCCTAAATTATAAAACAGCCTAAATAAAAACATAAATGTGTATATGAATCACATGTGTTTATTTAATATACTTACAGTTTATATACAAATCAACACGTTACATATTTACTGTTAATTTCACGTTGCTTGTCCTTATGTTAGACATGTTATGTTAATAAATTAACATTTTATTTTATTATATATTTTATTATAATTTCTCATACTCACTCATGTGGTTCTCTGGTATTCACTAATGACTTATTAGACACATTTATTACAGACTTTACATTATTTAACACTTTATAAACAGTGTATATTTGTGGAGCTTGTGATTGGATGATTTTTCATGGTGACTTACATCGATTCTAACCCACATTTTACAACATATTTACACCAGTTCTTTGTTTTTATCACCAGAACGTCTTCATTCATCATCTCTGTTCTGAGTTTCCAGGTTTGTTGCTGCTGTCGGCACTAGTCTAGTCTAGTCTAGTCTAGTCTAGTCTAGTCTAGTCTAGTCTAGTCTAGTCTAGTCTAGTCTAGTCCAGTCCAGTCTAGTCTAGTCCAATCTAATCTCACGAGATCTGCCACTCAGACCATCTCAGGTGGCAGTTCTCGCGAGGCTAGTGATGGCGTTCAGTTTAATAAGGCATCTTTTAATTATTATTACATTAAAATACGGGATATTTATGGAAAAATACTAATACGGAAAGATGGCAAGAAAGAGGGGTAAAATATGGGAGTTTCCCGGCCAAAACAGGATACTTGACAGGTATGATATATATATATATATATATGTATACATATACTGTATATTTCAGACATCAACCATTCTCTCGATATAATTATCCACTAAAATACGTAGACGCCTCATCACTATGGAGGACGTGGAGTGCCACAATTTAAATAAGATCTCAGAGACCTGCTGGGTTCATACCTGACTAACATCTCACTGATGTATTCTGGACCAAACCCATTCACACATTTATACACCAGCAGCAGAACTTTACAGTCTCCTCTGAGGCTGACTGGGAGCCAGTGTAAAGACTTTAAAACTGGACTAATGTGTTCTGATCTCTTTGTTCTGGTTAAGACCTGAGCTGCAGCGTTCTGAACCAGCTGTAGATGTTTGATGAAGACCATTACAATAGTCCAGTCTGCTGGAGATAAAAGCATGGACCAGTTTCTCCTGATCTTTCTGAGTCATTAAACCTTTCACTCTGGAGATGTTCTTTAGGTGGTAGAAGATGTTTTTGTGATAGATTTGATCTGATGCTGAATGTCAGATCTGAGTCAATCAGAACACCAAGGTTTTTGACTTGGTCTTTATCTTTTAAAGATCCAGACTCAGATAATTGCTGACAGCAGTCCTCTTTTCCTTGTTACCAAAGACAATCACCTCCATCTTGTCATGGTTTAGTTGAAGGAAGTTTTCACTCATCCAGCAGTTTACTTTTTCTAAGCAGTCACACAACACCTCAATGGGACCATAGTCATCTGGGTTCAGTGATAGATATAGTTGTGTGTCATCTGCGTAGCTCTGATAATCAACCTTACAGGAGGTGTGAGACTTTATAAAACTACTTCCTACTGTTGCCCTGGTAAGAGCAAATTGATTCTTAACATTTCCTTTATAGTCTTGACCTATAACCTGTACAATGCATTGAAAAACAAACTGAAACCTCTCAGGGAGGTGAATTAAAAATGAAAAAAACATTAAAACTCGTGTTAAATGGAGTCAGCACACACCTGTCACCATTTAAAGTGTCTCTGATTAACCACAAATAAAGTTCAGATGTTCTAGTAGCTTTTCCTCACATTTTTTTAGCCACATCTTCTAGAACAATCCATGGTCCTCAGAGAGCTTCCAAAGCATCAGAGGATCTCATTGTTCACAGATATAAGTCAGGTGAAGGCCACCAAACTGTTTCTAATGAATTAAATATAACGTGGAACACAGTGAAGACAGTCATCAAGTGGAGAAAATATGGCACAACAGTGACTTTACCAAGA
The DNA here is from genome assembly GCF_900634775.1 of Gouania willdenowi. Taxonomy (NCBI): domain Eukaryota; kingdom Metazoa; phylum Chordata; class Actinopteri; order Blenniiformes; family Gobiesocidae; genus Gouania; species Gouania willdenowi. The sequence continues at coordinate 31,252,303 of NC_041054.1, read as the reverse complement.
ACAGGACGTTCGTCATGAATTGATGACAAGACGAGAAGAAAAGTGGTCATGGAGGCTGCCAAGAGGCCGACAGCAACATTGAAGGAGCTGCAGGAAATTCTGGCAAGTACTGTCTGTGTAGAACATGTGACAACAATCTCCCGTCTTCTTCATATGTCTGGGCTATGGGGTAAGGTGGCAAGACGGAAGCCTTATCTTACCAAAAAAAACATCCAAGCCAAGCTTTATTTTGTAAAAACACATTTGAAGTCTCCCAAACACGTGTGAAAATGTGTTATGGTCTGATGAAACCAAGGTTGAGCTTTTTGGCCCTAATTCCAAAAGGTATATTTGGTGCAAAAACAACACTGCACATCACCAAAAAAACACCATACCTACAGTGAAGCATGGTGGTGGCAGCATCATGCTTTGGGGCTGTTTTTCTTCAGCTGGAACTGGGGCCTTAGTCAGGGTGGAGGGAATTATGAACAGTTCTAAATACCAGGTAGTGTTGGTACAAAACCTTCAGACTTCTGTTAGAAAGATGAAGATGAAGAGGAACTTTATCTTTCAACACCACAATGACCCTAAGCACAGCATCAACTAAACAATGACCTTCACCACAATCAGATGGAGGTTCTGGAATGGACCAACCAGAGTCCAGACCTGAATCCCATTGAACATCTGTGTGGTGATCTGAAGAGGGCTGTACACAGATGTCCTCACTATCTGTCACATTTAGATCAGTTTAGTAAAGAAGAGTGGGTAAATATGACCTCATCAAGATGTTCCACACTGATAGACTCTGACCCACAAACACTGAGTGCTGGAATAAAAGCCAAAGATGCTGCAACAAAGTATTAGTTTAAGGGTGTGTTTATGTAACCAGGTTATCTTAAGTTTTTTATTTAATATTTTTCCCCTTAAAAGGTTTCAGTTTGTTTTTCAATGTCATTGTACAGGTTATAGGTCACATTAAAGGTGGAAAAAGTTGTGAAATTACAGTGGGGCAAAAAAGTATTTAGTCAGCCACCAACTGTACAAGTTCTCCCACTTAAAAAGATGAGGTCTGTAATTTTTATCATAGGTAAACCTCAACTATGAGAGACAAAATGAGAAGAAAAAATCCATAAAATCACATTGTAGAATTTTTAATGAATTAATTGTTAAATTCCTCTGTAAAACAAGTATTTGGTCATCTACAAACAAGCCACATTTGTGTCTCTCACAGACCTGTAACTTCTTCTTTAAGAGGCTCCTCCTCCACTCGTTACCTGTATTAATGGAACCTGTTTGAACTGGTTATCAGTATAAAACACACCTGTCCACAACCTCAAACAGTCACACTCCAAACTCCACTATGGCCAAGACCAAACAGCTGTCAAAGGACACCAGAAACTAAACTGTAGACCTGCACCAGGCTGGGTGGACTGAATCTGAGAGACATACAAGACACTGATAATCTCCCTCCATCTGGGGCCACCACCATTATACCTAAGCTTCACACTGGTCACCAGACTGGCTGGATTACACAACACAATAAGCACAATATGCACAACTACAACTTCACATCTCACTCTCACTTTAAAATAATCAACTCTTCCCACCCTTTACATTTCCTACCTTGGTATTAATGTGTGCGTTTCAGAGATGGCGGGGGCACCAGTAGACCCCAGAGACATTCTGAAAGGTATTGAGGCTCTATTAGGAAAGGATGGAGAGCTCCGCAGTCTGGAGGACGTTCCCAAGTTTTTCAGGTAAGGAACCATAGAGACAATGTCATGTTTATCCACCATCTTTACCCTGTTTTCACTGTTCACTTTGCTTTTCTCTTTTAATACAGCATGATGAAAGCATCGACCAAGATGGTCAGTAGATGCATGTTCTTGAAGATCCTGCTCCAGACCAAGTCCCATGATGTTCTTAACAGGTAGCTTCTCAATAGGATCTGTATATATGTATAATATGATGGGGTTAGCTGTTTAAACTGGTCAAAATCCTACTATTTATTCTCTGTACCAGCATCACTTACTGACAACCTGCACTAGAACTGTAAACTTTGCACCTTGATATTCTAGGTTTTATAGTCTGTTCTAACTTTTATTCTAATTGTATTTATTCTTATTTCCTAATTGTTATAACTCCATCCCCTTAAGATGTTTGCTTTTATTTATTGTACATAAGATCCCTCTTTTTACTATTTAACTGTCTGCACATTTCTTGTCTATTCTGCACACCGAGTGATCTTACTGAATGCCAAATGTAACAAGTAAATTTCTCCATTGTGAGATCAATAAAGGATTATCTTATCTTAAGCATTATTACTCAATATTTAATTACATATTGTTTACCCATCAGAAAAAAAAACTGTTAGAATAAAACTAATAGCATTAAAGCTTGAGAAACAAAAGAACCCTAAAGATTTCATGTTTCTCATTCATTGTGTCACATTTTTAAAACTTGTATCTCTTTTTATCAGATAAAGGCACAGTGTAGGCCTCATTGATCTCCACTGATATTGTTGGTCAAGTTTGGTGCATTGCATTGTGGGATGTGGAGTCCTGTAGACCAGTGGTTCTCAACCTTGGTGTCAGGACTCTATTTGGGGTTACAAGACACTGGGATGGGGTCACCAGATGCCTTCAAGAAACTAAAAATATTTATTGAACAATTTGAGGCAAATTTTGCTTATTTTTACCTTTTTCTGCAACTACACCAAACTCACTATATTTTAACCTATTTTATTCACTTTTTATTGTCGTATTTTGCTCTTTTTATTGCATTTTTGCTACATTTCTCCCATTTCTGACACTTCTACATCACATTTTAATGTCTTTTCTGCACATTTTTTCCACTTTCCAGACATGTTCATCACTTATAAACCATTTCTACCACTTTTACACCTAATGTCACATATGTTGATCCATTATTGTCACTTTTAACCTCTTTTCACCAGATTTCATGATTATTTTGCAAATTTAACCACATTCACCATTTGTCATGTCCAGTATTTACCAGTTTAAACTAATTATTTCAATATTGACACTTTAAACCCTTTTTACCACTTTTTCTGTCTGTTTTTAATTTACAACTTTTAACCAATTTCTGTGTTTTTAAAATCTCATTTCACCTCCTTTTCCACCATTTTTGGTCACTTTGAACCATTTTATTAGTGATTAAAACCAGGCTTTCCATCTTTAAGATGACTATAATAATAATAATAAACGTTCCTGGATAACAGTGGATATTATTCAGATGAATAAATAAATGTGGTTATCACAGATTCATAGAACAATGGACCATCATTTTACTGACTTTATGGATGGACCCCAAAAATCTCTCCCCTTTATTCCCTCTTAGTAAAACCACTTTAATGCATCTGTCTACAGGACTCCACATCCCACAATGCAATGTGCCAAACTTTACCAACAATATCAATAGAAGTTTTTACAGTGGAGAACAAACTTTCAATTTTTTACATCTTTTTTCCAATCAAATGATCTTTGATTTATTGATCTATGAGGCAACACTTTTGTCTTTATCTGATGACATTTGAATTCCAGCAAATTAATTTTGTGTTCATTTCATATCATATGTTAAGGTTTCATTTATTCAGACAACTATTTTTCCAGGAAATGAACTTTGACCTCCTGTAGAATAAATGCCACTATAACATATGATAAATCTTTGGTAGATAAGCGTGTCTAGTTGTTTTTGCCTTGTTGGTAACTCGTCTCTTCTTCTCTGTCCAGGTTTATAAGGGTGGGGGCTACCGGCTGCTTAACTCGTGGCTCACCTACTCTAAGACCACCAACAACAGCCCTCTGCTTCAGCTCATTCTGCTGACTCTGCAGAAGCTGCCTCTCAAAGTGGACCACCTCAAACAGGTAGAAAACACACTCTGTCCCTGTTCACTGAATGGATTTTTACTGGTTTGTCTCTTTGTTTTTCAGAACAACACAGCCAAACTGGTGAAACAGCTCAGCAAAACCGCAGAGACTGAAGGTCAGTTTATTCTCCTTAGAATAAAACCAGTCAGTGTATAATGTGATCCATTAGTAACTGTTTTATCTGTTGTGTTTAGACGTGAGGAAACTGGCAGCTCTGCTGGTCGATGGATGGATGGCCACCATTCGCTCACACAGCGTCGCTAGCAGTGGAAACGCTCCAGCTGGTAAATATTAAACTGTGTTTTCCTCACATGTTCAACCAACAGGGTTGGGCTCCATTACATTTTTAAATTACAATTACATCCTCCATTATCCATGTTCAATTACAAGTCAATTATGATTACGGCAACAGGCATTACAATTACAATTGTTTTCCCCTGAAAGTCATTTACATTCTCAATTACTAAAGTTCAATTGCAATTAATCACAATTACTGATCCTTTAATAAATAATCCTTATTAAACGTAACCTTCCTCTTGTGTTAGCTTTCTGTTAGCATCTCTAATGCTAACGGGTCAGTTTGACCCATGTTTTAAATCATCTGTAAAATACACTAATAAATATTATCTATCATCTAATTAGTTTCTCATCTATTGATTACCTTGTTAGGTTTCCTAATCAATGAATATATTGATATTTATGGTGTGGGCGTCTGAGCCTTTTTTCTGTCACTATAAACATAGTTTTATATATTTTTAAAGGTAAAATGATCCTGTAGAGAAGTGACAGGTAGTGGGAAAAGTTGATCTGAAACATATTCTAATAATTATTAACTACGTACAGTATGTGTCAGACATAGAACTGTAACATGGTTCACCAGGTTTACCTTTTATCAAATTGTAATTGAGGTTTTTTTCATATAATTTCCATGACAATTACAATTACAAAGTGAATTATTTGAACTCAATTATAATTACAACAGCAATATATTTATACAATTATGTGAATAAATAATGATCAATTACAATTATAATCATAAATGTCTAGAAAAGAGAAAAAAGAAAGATGAGACCAAGGTTCTCGTGCAGGACGTGAAGGAAAAGAGTGGTGAGGACGAGAAGAAGGAGGAGAAGCCCAAAGCCGACCCCCCCAGACACGCTAAGATCCGCTCCATAGGTGACTTTATTCTCTCTGTTAGCATCCATCCTGATACTGCTATAGTCAATGTAGGTTAGCCTCACAGCTAGCTCTCTCTCTCTCTGTGTGTGTGTAGGGTTAGAGATGGACACGCCCACCCCCGTCCCAGCTAAGAAACCCACTCCTGCTCCTCAGCTGGGAGACAAGTACAACATCAAGCCTCCAGTGCTCAAGAGACCATGGTAGGGAATCTGACACAATCTGAAAAACAAACACAAGATGAGGGGAAACAAATACATGATCATCAAATATAGCTGAAATAAACCAGGGAGGATTCTGGATCAATGATTGGATCAAATCTTGAAAATGTTTTTTTCAAAAGAAGAAACAGAACGGATTAGATGACGTAATCCAATCTTGGTTCTGATCCAGATCACACCTTTAGTTTGGGTTTTTCACAACTTTTTAGTAGGAATGGGATCAGTTTGATCCAAAACATCTGGATTAAAGTCATCTATCAGAAGAGTGGATTTTAGGCCCAAAATGTAATGAAACTTTAAAAGTGTATCAAATAATCCTATATTTGGATCATACAGTGTAACAGTATAGACCTACAGCAAAGTAGAAAAGGTTTGGACTCAGAAAATAATCCCCCAAACAGCTCAATATTGACCACACATAATATATTTAATTCTTTCACTAATTGATGTTTATTATCACAATTAAAAATATAGTTTTGTTTTTAGGTTATTTTTTAGTGATGCATACAATGATAAAACACTATCATTTGATCTCTTTCACATCCTCAGCAGTGTTACCAGATCAAACACTGTGACTACAATGTAAAGAGTTCAACTACAATCAATAAACACATAAAATGGTTCCTTAAAGGTGGAAACACTTCATCAAGCATTTTTTAAAGTGATCAATCACAACTGTAAAATATTTAGTTCTTTCTTTAAACTTTGATTGATCACTACAGTTCACCAGTGTAAAAAATACCAATAAGTCTAATTTTACTTCTTTGTTTTTTTTGGAATATGGTGTTAAACATTTGACTTATGTTTAATTGTTTAATAAAAGTAACTGCTATTACTAATTGGTGCACGAGGGGGCGCACCAGTACATTACTGATCACATGATCAATCAGGCTTTTTTAATTAGACATTAAGCAACATTTCTCATTGAATTAATCTGAATATATAAATTAAAAAATAATAAAGTGTTGAAATACCAACTTTTGAAAAAAAAAACCCACTCCCACTTTAAAGCTGTGAGTGTGTGTGTGTGTGTGTGTGTGTGTGTGTGTGTGTGTGTGTGTGTGTGTGTGTGTGTGTGTGTGTGTGTGTGTGTGTGTGTGTGTGTGTGTGTGTGTGTACCCTGTACCCCTCCATCACTGATGATTGTATTTCCTGTATTTTCCTCCAATCACAGCTTGGATCCACTAGATGCTCCACCTCTGGAGAAAAAAGACAAACCTCTGAATACTCCCACTAATTCTGCCAAAGAAATTCCAGTTAAAATCATTCCCGCACAGCGTAAGTCCCAAACATTTCTTTAAAGTTTTTAAAATGTGCTGCAGCCTTGAGGGCGGTCTCTGACATTTGATTGGTTCCCTGCAGCGATGGAGTGCACGTGCTCCCTGGGCGCCCTTAACTCCGCCCCCGTGCCTGGAATCAAGACCAAGAAGAAGAAGACGGTCCACTGGGCAGAAGAAGAACAACTCAAACACTATTTGTACTTTGACCTGGATGAGACAGAGAGAGGTAAACACTCAATGTTCACCAGAAGGATCAGAGGTGTCAAACTCAAGGCCTGCAGAGCATTCAGCATTTTCTATTGGAGTGAAGCTTTAAGCCTGATTTTTACATCATTCAACAGCTTTTTACATCATTTAGTAACTTTGTACATTATTTAACATCTTTTTACATCATTTAACAGCTTTTTACATCATTTATAACTTATTACATCATTTAACAGCTTTTTACATCATTTAGTAACTTTTTATATCATTTAACAGCTTTTTACATCATTTAACAGCTTTTTACATCATTTATAACTTATTACATCATTTAACAGCTTTTTACATCATTTAGTAACTTTTTACATCATTTAATATATTTTCAGTCACAATGACAACATGTGCTGTTTTCAGTTTCTTTAAAAAACCAGGAAAACCCTGAGAATAAAAGCCCTTTTGGGTGTGTGATTTACTCTCTAACTTTAGCCACCAGAGCGTGTCAGCGCACTGTTTAAGTGAGAATAAAGGTCCCTTAGGAAAGCTCTTCTTCTCTGCTTTATTGTCTACTATGACGTCACTCCAATAGAAAACAATGGGATGTTTACAGGCAGTGGGGTTGTGTGACATCATCAATCAGGTGATTTCAAGGTGTAGGAACACATGCTCTAAAACTGTAAAGTCGTCCCATTTTTAAAAGTTAATAAAATGAATATGGTGCATAATAATGTGTTTTGTTAGATATGGATCTACTAATAAGGACATTTAGAAGGTTTTGTGGAGGATCCTTTAAGTACATTGTTTATATCTGGCACAGTAATGAGGAAGTGGTTTTTTTTCTTCAGAAATACTGTAACTGGATTTGTCAGGTCCACTTGGGATCAAACTGGGTCGTGAATGGGCCGCAAACCACAATGAGTTTGACACCCCTGGTTTAGGAAGTTAGTTTAGTTTTTGTAAAATGTTTGGTGTAAACTTGACCAATGGTTGCTTTTCATTCACAGTGAATGTAAATAAGATCAAGGACTTTGGTGAGGCCACAAAGCGAGAGCTGATGATGGACATACAGACGCCTGAGATGATTCATCGTCATTACCACGACACCATGGTGGAGCACGTCCCTTGGACGCCCCCGAGACCCCTGACCCTGGCTGAATGTCTGGTGTCCCCCGGGACCAACAGCACAGAGAAGCTCACGCAGACGGACCGGGGGATGTGCATCCTGAAGGAGATCTTCCTCAGCAAAGAAAGGTTTGTTCCAGGGGGCGGGGCCTCAAACATGTGACTGTATCTGATCTGTAAGTAAGTAAGTAAGTAAGTAAGTATTTATTTATAAAGCGCTTTTCGCAGATAAAATCACAAAGTGCTGTACACAGAAACAATAAACATACATTTACATCACATGTGTAGCATCATAAAAGGGCAGTAAAAATTAAAAATAAAATCTTGTTAACTAAAAGCATTTTTGAAAAGCGAAGTCTTCAAATGTTTTTTAAAAGTGTCCACGCAGTTCATCTCCCGGAGAGACTGGGGCAGACCATTCCAGAGTCTGGGGGCTGCAGCCTGGAACGCCAGGTCTCCTCTGGTTTTAAATCTGAAGGTCACATGATCAACATTCATGTCAGCATTAGAATAATGACCAATCAGAGCGTTAACACAGGAAACTACAGAGTTTGTGGAGTCATTTTAGACATTTTTTATGTATTTTTGTTGAAGTTTTACATAATTTTCCTTCATTTTATGTGATTTTAGAGTCAATATGTGATTATTTTAGGAGTTAGGAGTGATTTCTCTGTGTTTTGTTTTTGTTTTGTGTGTTTTGTACTTTTGTTGTGTAATGTCATATCTTCAGTTATTTTTGTGTATTATTATTGTCGGCTTGTGTGTTTTTAGAGAAACTTGTATGTTTTTTCTGCAGTTTTTTGTAGATATTTTGTATATTATAATTGTTGCTTTGTGTTTTTTAGTATATTTGTTGTCACTATATATTTATGTCTTGCAATGTAATATGTTTTTTGTGTATATTTGTGTATTTTGAATATGTGTGAGTTTAACATGGATTCTTCTTCCTCTAGTGTTCCTGATAGTCCACATGAACCAGATCCAGAACCCTACGAGCCCATGCCCCCCCGCCTCATTCCTCTGGATATGGTATGGACACACACACACACACACACACTCACACACACACACACACACACACACACACTAACTGTGACCCCCCCCCCTCTCCACCCACCAGTACTCGTCCATGCCTGATGAAGGCTACGTGGAGCCCATAGAAACCTCCTCCCTCCCAGGTGAGGCCCTGCTCCAGGCCGAGGGCTCCAAGCTGCCCCCCGTCCTGGCCGACCTGATGGGGAACCTGCACAACAAATGGAGCAGCCCCCAGGACGTTAGCTCCGCCCCCAACGCTGCAGTTCCTGTTGTGAACGTACAGGAGCTGCCCTCATCACTCATGGTACGTGTTGAAAGTACCGATATATCTACTCAAGTACAAGTACTTGATCAAAACTGTACTCAAGTACAAGTAAGTCATACATAAAATACATTATGTTTAATCTGATTGGTCTGTTGTGATGTGATACATTACGTTTAATCTGATTGGTCGGCTATGATGTGATACATTACGTTTAATCTGATTGGTCGGCTATGATGTGATACATTACGTTTAATCTGATTGGTCTGTTATGATGTGATACATTACGTTTAATCTGATTGGTCGGCTATGATGTGATACATTACGTTTAATCTGATTGGTCGGCTATGATGTGATACATTACGTTTAATCTGATTGGTCGGCTATGATGTGATACATTACGTTTAATCTGATTGGTCGGCTATGATGTGATACATTACGTTTAATCTGATTGGTCTGTTATGATGTGATACATTACGTTTAATCTGATTGGTCGGCTATGATGTGATACATTACGTTTAATCTGATTGGTCGGCTATGATGTGATACATTACGTTTAATCTGATTGGTCGGCTATGATGTGATACATTACGTTTAATCTGATTGGTCGGCTATGATGTGATACATTACGTTTAATCTGATTGGTCGGCTATGATGTGATACATTACGTTTAATCTGATTGGTCGGCTATGATGTGATACATTACGTTTAATCTGATTGGTCGCTATGATGTGATGCATTTGTTTGTTGTCTGGTCATTTAATTTTTTGTAGTTTCACAAAGTCCGTTGAACATTTTAAAACAAAAAATAATAATTGACTCAGTAACGTTGGATGTAAAAATGTAATGAATTACTTTACTTTTTAAAAACTTACTTCAGTACAAGTAAAATTACTGATTTTGAAATAACATCAAAAAAGTACAAGTACACATAAAATCTACTCAGTTACAGTAACGTGAGTACTTGTAATCCATTACTTTTACCTCTGCTTAACACACTTCTTGTTTGTCGTTAAAAGGTGTCAATATGTTTTAATAATATGTTAATGTTGTAATGTTTTAATGTTGAAATGTTTTAATATTTTGATGTAATGTATTAATGCTGTAATGTGCTTGTCGACCACCAGGGGGCGTCTGGTAACCAATCCACTGAGGACCTGATCAAGCAGCCAGATTTCTCAGACAAGATCAAACAGTTGTTGGGTTCTCTGCAGCAGACCCAGAACCAGAACCCTGGTGGACCTCCTCTAGGTAAACATCTGTCATGTTTCTGTGCCCCCCCTTATCCCCCCATCTCCCCCTTGTTCTTTTTCTCATTGTGTTTTCCTCTGTCTCCAGTGAACTCAGGTCTGCTGGGTCATGGTCCAGGAATGAACCCCATCAACCCCATCAACCCCATCAACAACATCAACCCCATCAACAACATCAACAACATCAACCCCATCAACCCCATTAACAACATCAACCCCATGTACGGGGGCTACCCACCCAACGTAGCACCCAGCGGCCCCCGCTTCAACCACCTGCCCAGGTTTCCTTTCCCTGCCGGTGGAGGCCCCCGCATGATGGGACCCCCCCCAGGACAGGGACAGGAGGATAACGGCAACGGCCAATACTGGGGAGATGATTCCATCAGAAGAGGAGGGGGGCCCCACAGGGTGGGGCACTTCCACAGGGGGAGGCAAGGGCAGCGGGGAATACAGCTGGGCTTCAGGGGCCAAGGGCAGGTAGGACCACGAAGAGGACACAACATGAATGGTACGTGGAACTGAACTAGGCTAACAGCTAGCCTTAGAGCTAACAGCTAACATCAGAGTTAACAGCTAACCTCAGTGCTAACAGCTAACCTCAGTGCTAGCAGCTAGCATCAGTACTAACAGCTAACCTCAGAGCTAACAGCTAGCATCAGAGCTAACAGCTAGCCTCAGAGTTAACAACTAGCATCAGAGCTACGAGCTAGAGTAAGAGCTAACAGCTCGTGTCAGAGTTTACAGCTAGCGTCCGAGCTTACGGCTAGCGTCACAGCTAGCCTAACAGCGAGTGTCAAAGCTACCAGCTAACTTCAGCGCTAACTGCTAGTGTCAGAGCTATAAGCTAGAGTCAAAGCTTACAGCTCGCGTCAGAACTAACAGCTCGTGTCAGCAAACAGCAATATATATTTTAATAAATATTCTAAAATCAATTAGTTAATTTTTAGAACTGAGAATGTAAAACATGTAGAAAATGAAACTTTTCCGACACTGGATGTTAGACGTGCGTCTCTGCAGATCTTCTCATCCTCTCTCTCTCTTTCTCTCTCCTCAGACATGTCCAACAGACCCGTGTGTCGTCATTTCATGATGAAAGGAAACTGTAGATATGAGAGTAAGTGTGCGTTCTACCACCCTGGGGTCAACGGACCCCCCCTTGCACCCCAACGTCAGCTCCAACAACCAGCACGGACACTAGGAGATCCACTCTGCTATCAGGAGCTGATCAAAGGCTTGAAGAGCTCACGACCCCCCCCTCAGTGAAAGAGAGAAGGGTCTGTTCAGGCCTGAAGTGGACCATGTTTCTGTTGCCATGGTTTTAACAGAGAAGCTAACGGGTGCTACTGCTGTGCGATAGTGACGGAGCATCTTTTCAACACATCGTCACATGACTGAACCCCCCTCCCCCATCTTTACATTTCATACACAACACACCTTGTGAAATAACCTCCTTCCAGATGAATAATAAATATCAACTCCAAACAAACCTTAAAGAAAGCCTTTAGCTAAGCTAAGCTAAGCTAAGCTAAGCTAAGCTATGACCAATGTGAACAGGAACGACTCAGCCTTTCTACCAGTTCAGAGCAGAAGATAAAGAACGGCCCCTCTTTGGGCTGTGGACCACAGGTTTGAGTGTTAGTGCTAAACTAAAGGCAGATGATGATGATGATGATGATGATGAAGATGATGATGATGATGAAGTCATCCCTCTGTGACTCTGTCAAAGCGTTTTCTGTGAAAACCATCCATGTGTGTCTCCTGTGGGACAAAGATTGTAATGTTTGTTCTTTGGTTCACTTTAAGCACTGGTCCTTTTATAAACAGGTTCAGTTCCTTCTTTCTAATAAAATGTTTGGCCATAATATTCACATGTTTTTCAATGAATTATTGTGTTTATGTACTGAATAAATGTCTAAATCTACACGCTGGACATGTTTTTCACCTCATTGTAAAAGAAAAAAACTGATGAGATGTTTATCAGTTGTTTTGATCTCCACTGTAAACACTGGCAGAAAAGATTGGTGCATTGTGGGATGTGGAGTCCTGTAGAGCAGGGGTTCTCAACCTGGTATGGATGCCTTCAAGAAATTTAAACAATTTCAGCCCAATTTTGTTTATTTTTAGGAAGAGTAAAGCAAAGTAAAATTGTGTGTGTGTGTGTGTGTGTGCGTGTGCGTGCGCGTGCGTGCGTGAGTTTAATTCTATGAGACATGAACATGATAAATGTGTGTTATTTTTATTAACTCACTTAAATATTTTAGGTTGGTGTATTTTTCTGTAATGTATGTTTTTTGGAGTCATGTGTATTTTTTTTCGTTCAGTTGTCTTTCTGTGCATTTTTTAAATAACTGTTTTTGGTTGCCATTATAGAGTGCTTCTGGAGTCATTTTGTGTACTTTTTGTATAAATATTTAGTTTTTTAGTTTTATTTTACTTATTTAGTATATTTTTATTTGAGTCATTTTCATATTTTTGTTGTTTTCTGTAATGTATATTTTATGGAGTCGTGTATTTTTTCCATCTTTCAGTTGTCTTTTTGTGCATTTTTTGTGTTTTATTTTACTCATTTAGTATATTTTTATTAGAAATAAATAAATACCGTGTGTGTGTGTTCCCGTCAAACGTTTGAGACGCTGATAACCAAACTCCATAGACATTGTAGCGTCAATCAGAAAAGTAACAAAACTCCGCAAAATAAAACGTAAAGCTCCAAACTACATGAGTGAGTAAGTAAATTAAAGTATGCACAATACGGCTGTCTTTTTTAAAAAAACAAAAATCATTTTTTACCTTTGAACCGAGTGGTCAGAGCTTAGCTTCCATGCACGTCACCACAGATAATCTGTAGTTTTCCAGATAGAGAATTGAACAGGTTGAGAAACGTGTCTGCTAAAGACTCACCAGTGGCTGATGGTTTCATATGATCTATTCAGAGAGCTCCAGTGTCTCAGTCTAAACCAGGGGTCACCAACGCGGTGCCCGCGGGCACCAGGTCGCCCGTAAGGACCAGATGAGTCGCCCGCTGGCCTGTTCTAAAAATAGCTCAAATAGCAGCACTTACCAGTGAGCTTTTATATATATAGATTTATTTATTTAGCTATTCTTGTTTAAATCACACTTACATGTAACTTAGAAATGACAATACATATATATAAACACTTAAAATGTAAAGTGTTTTTTGTGTTTAATACATACTTGCCAACCCTCCCGATTTTCCCGGGAAACTCCCGAATTTCAGTGTACCTCCCGAAACTCTCCCGGGGCCATCATTCTCCCAATTTTCTCCTGATTTCTGCCCGACATTGTCCGGGCGGACCATCCTTCACTGAGCGTCGTTTCCAGCCGGACAATAATAACGATTACACCGCATAAGAAGAGGAAGAAGACTCTTCTTCCTCTTCTTATGCGGTGTAATTATATTATTGTAATAATAATATTGTTGTAATAATAATAACGATTACACCGCATAAGAAGAGGTGTAATCGTTATTATTGTCCGGCCGGAAACGACGCTCAGTGAAGGATGGTCCGCCCGGACAATGTCAGTGAGGAAATCTGGAGAAAATCAAATCCAACCATGTGTAGGGAAGTGTTTCTGTTATGGTTATAGCCGTTGTTGTATAGGCTATGTTTAATTTTCCTTTTGTTGATTATTTTATTTCAAGCATACATTGCATAGATTGATGGATAATTTATACAATGTATGCCTTTTTTGTTTAATTTTATGTTATTTATTTTATTTATTCTACTACTACCACCATTTACCATTTGCACGGGTACTGTGGAATTTGTTCTTTACTTTATATGTGTTTTTAAAATAAAAGAACACTGTGAAATTGAATTATTTCATTTCCTCTTTAAAAAGCAACCCCCCCCCCCCCCCCCCCCCCCCCCCCCCCCGCTCTTTTGAAAATCTCCCTAATTTTGAGGTCTCAAGGTTGGCAAGTACGGTTTAATATAAATGAACTCTGACCTAGTATAGTTCAAAGGTCAGTATTGTGCGCATGACCAAAACGTAGCGTTTGTTGCGCTCTTACAAACAAGCTAACGTTAGCGGACGCAGCGAATATGAGGAGAAGTTACCCCAAAAAATGTCAGAAAAAAGAAAGAAAACATATCATTTTCACGACGAATGGGAGGTAGAGTTTTTTTTTTACCACTGTAAGAGGATCCTGCGTGTGTTTAATTTGCGGGGCAACTGTGGCAATAGCAAAGCGGCACAATGTGGAGAGACATTTCACTACGTGTCACACAAGCTACCATGCTAACTACCCACCGGGCAGCGCACTGCGCGCAGAAAAGGCCCGCGAGTTAAAGGCAGCTTTGTGCAAACAGCAGTCTTTTTTCACTAGACCGGTTAAAAACTCCCAAAAAGCAACCGAAGCCTCGTTTAGAGCTACGCAATTCTTGATGAAGAAAAAGAAGGCATTTACAGACGGGGAGGTTGTCAAAGAAGCAATGATGATAATTGCTAAAACTGTGCTTGAAGACGAGAAGTATGGAACCGATGTACTCTCCAGTCTCTCCGATGTTCAACTCGGGGCAACTACAATGGTAAGAAGAGTGTCGGCGATGTCTGGGAACTTGACCGACCAGCTGGACCGTGATCTGGCGAGGTGCCGGTGGTTCAGCATCCAGTGTGACGAGTCGGTGGACAGCAGCAGTACGGCGCAGCTGATGGTCTTTATCCGGATGGTGTTTGATGATTTCTCCACAAAAGAAGAACTTCTGACACTACTGCCCCTGAAGACAACTACGAGGGGAGTTGACATTTATAACGCAGTGAAGGAGTTTTTGGTGGAAAAAAAGGTGCCGCTGGAAAAGCTGGTATCAGTGACTACGGATGGGGCTCCTGCTATGATCGGCCAACACACAGGATTCGTTGCTCACTGTAAAGCTGACCCAGAGTTCCCAAACTTTCTGCAGTACCACTGCATCATACACCAGCAGGCCTTATGTGCAAAAGTGATCTGCTTTGAGCACGTAATGACTCCCGTCGTAAAGATCATAAACAGCATCCGCTCCAGAGCTAAACAGCACAGAACATTCAAGGTACTTTTGGAGGAGCTGTCAGCTGAATATGGTGACCTGCTACTACACACAGAAATCCGATGGCTCAGCAGGGGACGAATTTTGCAACGTTTTTTGTCACTTTTGGATGAAATCAAAGAGTTCATGCAGTCCAGAGGTGAGGACACTGAGTGGATACTTGACCTTGCATTTTTAACGGACATTACTGGAAAACTGAACAGTTTGAACTGTGAGCTGCAAGGCAAAGGTAAAACTGTCGCCGATATGATAAGTGCTTTAAATGCATTTAAAGCTAAGATGAACCTTTTCTCTCTGCATTTACAGAGAAAAAAAGTGCAGCACTTTCCCTCTGTGCAGATGGTGCTGAAAGACAATGCTTCTGCATCTGAGGCTTTTGACAAAGTTTCAGAAAAGTACTCTCAGGTCATAAACAGAGTTGGGCAAGAGTTTGAGAACAGGTTTTGTGACCTGGATCAGCTTGAGCCATGTGTGTCGTTCATTTCTAATCCTTTCATGAACGTGGACATATCATGCATTGCTGAGCAGTTAAGTGCAACATTCAGCCTGGATGCTGATCAGGTGGAGATTGAAATTGTAACACTGCAAAATGACCTCCACCTCAAAGCCCACCAGGCTGCACCAAACTTTTGGTGCCTTGTTGACACAGAAAAGTACAGTGGTGTATGCGCAGCAGCTATGAAGGTTGCAAGCCTGTTTGGTTCAACTTATCTTTGTGAATCAGCCTTTTCTGACATGAACTTCATCAAGAACAAACACAGAACACGCCTCACTGATGCACATCTGCAAGACTCACTCAGAGATGCAGTGTCAAGTTACACACAGGAGTACAACACACTAGTTGACAGCATGCAATGCCAGGCTTCCCAATAACTGACAAAGAAACAGATAACAGATTTGGTGTCCAGTTCAAAGTGTGACATGATTTATTTAAAAATTTGAGAGTTGACTTTTGTATTTTACATGAGTTATTATTTGTACAAACATGGTGCAAAGTAATTCATGATTTGTTAAAAAATGTTAGTGGCTAGCTAGTTAAAATGGGATATTGTGATTTCACAAGACTGTCTTAGAATTTGAAAAATGTGCACTTAGAGAAAATATAAAAATAAAGTGTTGCATATTGATATTTATCTGTTTCTATATATATTTATTGTGAGAAATCATTGAGATGATCAGTGTTTCCACAAAGATAAATATTAATTATTAATAATAACATAGAGTTAAAGGTAAATTGAGCAAATTGGCTATTTCTGGCAATTTATTTAAGTGTGTATCAAACTGGTAGCCCTTCGCATTAATCAGTACCCAAGAAGTAGCTCTTGGTTTCAAAAAGGTTGGTGACCCTTGGTCTAAACTATATTCTTCTCTATCACAGTCCTTGTCTGCTTGGCTGTGTGCGTAGCGATTGGCTCTGGCCGCACACGTGACTCTTGCTCGGGTGAGGAGCTGTGCAGTGAAATATATATAGATGGTGCGCTAGCGCCCCCTCACATCCTGAGGTCAAAAGTTGAATAGGTTTCATTTCAGGGCCGTCCAGAGGTGAAATAAAATTTAAAAAACATTTTGAAATGACCAAATTACTCCAAAATAACAGATGTTTGGTAGTGCACACAAACATTGCAAATTTCTATGGTAACTATAGGTTACTTTTGTAACCCCGGTTCTATGATTAATATGAGTGAGATGTCTCACTATGGGATGTCTCCTCTGCTACATTCCTCAGAATACCTTTTTCACTTTGCAAAATCCTGATTGGCCGGTGAAGCGCATCAGTTTGATGGAAGAACCTCCTACCTCCTATAAGAGGAGGGGACGAACAGGTGTGCATCATTCTTAGTAAGCAAACCTCTTCTCCTCATACAAGAAAGAAGAGCAGTCTGGTGACATCTCACTCATATTACTCATAGACCGGGGTTAGGAACGTAACCTATAGTTCTATTTTATAATATTTTGTAAGATGTCTCACAATGGGAGTCGAGTGTGCACGCAGACTCGTAGGCGACTGAAGACCCTGACATGAGTAAGCCAAAGCAATAGCCTCCACCACCCAGTGTGACAAGCGTTGCTTAGAGACAGGCTTCCTCTTACCGGGGTTGGCCCAGGAGACAAACAGCTGATCTCTCCTCCTGAGGGCCCTTGTCCTGAACATCTAAGTGCGGACACAACAAATAGGGCTGCTGTGAGGCAGAAAAGGCCAGAAGGTCAATGGGAGAACATGAGCCCACCACCTTCAGCAAAAAGGCCTAGTTGGGTCTCAGAATAATCCTCGCATCACCTGGAGAAAGCTGAGCACACGACGGAGGGCCGCATTCCAGCGGCCCCTCACAGATCTGCCCTCGTGAACTCCACCCCAGCCTGACAGGCTGTCGTCGGTGGAGATCACCTTCCTGTCTGTCACAACGCCCAAGGGCACTCCATCCGTCAGAAAGCCAAGTGCCCGCCAGTGAAGCAGAGCTGCGCTGCACCCTGGAGTAACCAAAACCATCCGTGCATCACGACTCACGGAGTTCAGCCCAAGTGACGCCACCCACAGCTGGAATTCCCTCATGCGCAGGTGGCCCAGACAGATCACGAGGATGGCCAAAGCCATTAACCCAAGTAACCGAAGACATAAATGCACAGAGCGCAGGGACAGTCCCAGGAAAACTATCTCATGTTGAAGGGGATAACACGTTTTTCTCATATGAGATCGGACAGTTGATGCAGCAGGATGCGCGTATGCGTCCTGGTCGCTGCTTCCGACTGGGCCAGGAGTAGCCAATCATTCATATACGTGGCCAAGTGAATGCCCTACCTCCTTAGCATTGCGATTGCCGCATATGTACACCGCACAAAGACCCACGGGCTCAGAGAGGAGCCAAACGGGAGTAAGCAGTATTCGTAGCATATCCTCTGGAAAGTAGATCGTAGGTGCTTTTTGTGAGGAGGATATATTGGGATGTAGAAAAACACATCTTTGAGGTCGACAGACATGAGCCAGTCCCTCTGACGAACCAGATGTAGGAGGGAGGAATGCGTGAGCATCCTGAGACCCCTGTTCAGGGCTCGTAAATCCAGAATAGGACGGATCCTGGTCCTCCCTGGTTTGGGGACCAGAAAGTACCTGGAATAAAATCCCTCCCGCGAGTGATGCAGGCTGAATCTCCCCAAGCCCGGGAGTGCACTATGCTGGAAAACCTGGGAGGGACAGATACAAACTGCAGTCTGTAACCCTTCGATAACGTTCGTAACACTCAGGGTGGGGATGCGAGCGCCTTCCATCTGTCTATCCTCATGGAAATAGAGGACAGGCGCTCCGGTGCCCTCACTGAGAGAGGCGCTGTCAGCGGAGCGGTGGCGCCATCTCCCGGGGGCAGGCTGACCCCAGAGGGACTGCTCCCACAGTGGAAGAGCCGTCTGCCGGCGGGACAGCATCATACCCCCGATGAGCACACACTCCGTTTTTAACATGTGTGTGGGTGCGTGCTTGTGGACATGCAGGAAGGGGCAACAGCCACTTGTCCTGTGGAACCTGTTCGTCTCTCCCGGTCATCAGAAGGCCAAGCCTTGGCAAAGGGGAGAGCTGGGCGTGAAACACCCGTGGAAGCACACGTGAAAGCGGAACAGCTGGAGCTGGCAAAGGAGAAACAGTCAGCTTCAGCTTCGGGGTGAGAGAGGAAAGACTTTTTTTTTCTCTGTGACTGCACGTGCTGGGGCCAAGGGTTTCCCGGGCCAGGCAGGCAGGCCCCGCTGAGTTTGCGGAGGCGGGGCGGAGGCTTTCAGTGTCTTGACCCTGGTGAGGAAGCTGTGGGGCCGTTTTCCGATGCACAGGCATAGATGTGAGCGGAGGCTTCCTAGGGAGGTACAGGCGCTGAGCCTCATCCTTCCTTCTTTGCTTTGCAGCGCCGCTGCATGGAAAATAGGGCTGAGCCGAAGATTCCCTCAGGAGCATCCAGGATGTTGCATCTTTCGGCGTCTGTCAGCTTAGCAAGGTTGTGCCAGCGAGCACGCTCTTGGATCACCATATTGCCCATGACTTTCCCCATAGTCTGTAGTGAGCAGGCTTGAGTACGGAGGCACACATACGTCACAGGCACAGAGCTTGCAGGAAGCCAAGGATTCAATGTCCATCCGGGCGTGCTCGAAGCCCAGGCACCCGGAGCAGGTTTCGTGTCCATCCTTGCTGGATATTTTTCCACCGCAAGGACAAAGACGAGCCACGGCTCATTCCTTTCCCTCGGTCATCCGTTCAACGCGTGGTAGTGACTGAAGTGTTACGCTCTGCGTCAGATCTGAGCGTTGTTCTAACGGTGTTCTGAGCATTTCTAACAGGTGTTTGCGTGTTTGACTCCCCAGGGTTAAATATTGCGTACCTGAACCCAGAGGTGGTCGGGGCCCATAAGAGCTCCAGCCTGGCCGACCGACAGAGGGAGTACCTGTTGGACATGATCCCACCTCGCTCCATATTTCAGTCCATCACTGGACAGAAATGAGCCTCGTCTGTCCCTCCCCCGTCCGTCCCCCTAATCAATCAGCCCCCCGCCTTGCCCCCGGCCCCCCTCCATCGCATGCAGTGCCTGTCCGTGTGCCTAAACCTTAAACAAACCCACACTCTGACACGCTTTATTTCCTTCTTCTTTTATGGTCCACGTGTTGTCCAAAGGGTGCACTCTGATTCCTATGCAACAGAAGGTTGATCATTGCGGAAACTTTGAAAAAGTGCTGGCAGGAAAACTCCTAAAAAGAGCGGAGGGGGCATGGCATCAAATGCAGCACGTTCCCCCCTCCCCCCCACGCCCTCCTGACGTCTCATGGACTTAAAACGACTTATTGTACAGAAGCATTTTCTCTCGCTTGTACTGAAAAAAGAAACTAAATGGTTGTACATTGTGTAGAAAAGCAAACAAAAAGCCATGAATATTGTGAAGCTTGTAATTTTGTTTTGTGATCACTGTGTATTCTTGTGTAACAAATGTGCAAAAAGTTTTGGATTTTCCTCGTCGAGCGGCGTATGCGTTAAACGGCTCCTGATTGGACGGCGCTGAGGTTGTGGGCGGTTGAAGGAACGTGCTGATTGGTTCAGAGCGTGTCAGAGAACAGAAGCACTTTGAATGTTTGTGTCACATGATCTGAGGACACTGATGATGATGATGATGATGAAGGTGTGGCTCTGAATCAGTGACCACTTCCTGCTCCGTGTCGGTGCTGTTGTTTGGATCTGATCCTGGATTCTGTTTCATTACAAAATCACTTTTATCAACTTTAAATCTCCATGTAGAAACGTCTTATTTTTTGCAAAGTGTCGAATGAACTCGTGAAGGCACATGAAGTGCTCTACATAAACGCGTGGAGGAACAGGAAGTGCTCTACATAAACGCGTGGAGGAACATGAAGTGCTCTACATAAAAGCATGGAGGAACAGGAAGTGCTCTACATAAACACGTGGAGGAGCAGGAAGTGCTCTTCATAAACGCGTGGAGGAACAGGAAGTGCTCCGGCCTATTACACCACATACACATAAATCCACAGAGGCTGGAGGGGGAGCACCGCTCCCCTCCATCCCCCTTCTTTTAATTACACCCCATACATTCACCAAACACACACATTCACACAGGGGATCGGGAAGTGCCTCTCCATTGGGGAATGGAGAGGCACCATAACAGGGTGGTGGGTTGGTACACATATTTGGGCCTCTCCGGTGGGGGCCTGGCCCCTCTGTTGGTGGCTGGGCCACTGCATAGAGCAAAAGCACATCAAGATGGTGCGGTCGGGGCGTGGCGGTGGGTCTCGGGGGGGCTTTGCCGGGGTCTCTCCTTGCGGGGGTCTTTCCGGGCTGTGTCGGCCGGGTGGGGCGCGGGGGTGCCTCTCCCCCTTGGGTGTGGCTTGGTGCTTGCTTTGTCTCCTGGTGGCCTTGGGGGCGGGCCCCGCAGTGTGCGGGCCCGGGGCGGCCTGCCTCGCCGGTTTGGGGGGTGGGTGTGCTGGGGGGGTGCTGGTGTCCTCGCCGGGGTTGGGGCGGGGTTGCTTGGCGCCTCGGGGTGATGCTGTTTACTGGGGGGCGGCGCTAGCTGTTCCGGTGGTGGAGGTTGCTGTCGGCCGCCTGGTGGGTCTATCCTGCCGTTTG